>NC_090021.1:262744803-263046945 GCF_037176765.1 Anolis sagrei | reverse complement strand
ACCTGTGGTATAGAAAAAGCAAAAAGATTGCATCTATGTAAAAACTATCAAATCCACTGGAAGCATATCTTGTCTGTGATAAACAGTTTCTTTTTCCAAATGTGAAGAAACTTCTTCAGATTTCTACAACATTGTCAGTGTCAACAGCTACAAATGAAAGGTTGTTTTAAAGTCTGAAATGGTTGAAAATATACATAAGAAGCACACTGGGGCAAGAAGGATTGACTGAACTTGCACTCTGGAGTGTTCACCGAAGTTTATTGATGGAGCCTATTTTCTGTCAAAGTGTATTGACACAGTTTTCAAGTGTTTCCAAGAGGTGTTGTGTTATTCTTTTTGTAACCACTAAATTACCAATTAAGAGTCATATTAAGTTTTTTAGACTTGAAACTTTGTATCTAAAATAGAAATTTGATTTAATTAAGCCTATATACAAAATATATAATGAGCAATTGAATTTAAATTATTTTGTATTATGAGCCTACTCTTTATGATTTGCTAAAAAAAAGTTTTGCTCCCCCCCCCCCCCCCCGGCCCGTGTATTTTCTGGCTATGGTTAGCATACAGAAACAGTGCATCTTGGGTAAACGTTTTTTGCAAAGAGGGATATTGTGCTTTTCTCTCTCAATGATGGCTAAAAAAAGAAACATATGTAGGCATAAATTGGATGTCTATCTGAGGATGTTACTGACAGAATGGCAGTTGTTGGGCACTGGGTTGAAAACAAAACAAAACAAAAAAAACCCTTTTTGCACAAACAATTTTGGAATGATAATATGCCCATAGTGTAAAAACAATAGTGGAAGAAGTACAAAAACTGTCCTGCAGAGACAACATTTCTGAAACTTTCTTTTCTTACATGTGAGAATGAAATAAGCCAAGATTTGCATCCCTATGCACTATGTAAGTGAAAAGTTATGGTAACAAGTCACAGTATTTGAATCATCCAGAATTGATGAGAAAACATCTTTTGTAAGACCTACAGTTGGTTTTGGTTCATATTCTTTCTCTAGCCAAACCCATTTGATTTTTTTTCATCATGCTAATAGTTTTTCATTTTCCTCATTTCTGTTTTTGTGCATCAGATTGAGAATGCAACATTTCATTATGAATTGATATTTCTTTGTGGTGTTTTTGTTTAGACATAACTAGAAACAGTGACTTCATGCTACATATATGAGCTGCAATAAGATTTAGCTTGTATGTTTTCCGTGCCTCACATTCTCTTTTGGCCATCAAAAGACTAGATGAAATAATTTGTTTTCTGTTTTTAAACCATCCACAGTTCCCCATAATGTCTGCATGAAATGAACTGTGGTTTGTTTGAATAATGTTTTCAGAAGCCAGAATCTGAAACCACTGTTAGGGTTCTGGATTGTTATTTCATTAACCGTAGTTTAAAGCTGGTGTGGGCGGCTTTAGCAGGTCTGTGAGCCAATTTTCTGCTCCTTCTGCCCTTGGGAACTGCATAGTCTGCCAGAAAATGGGAAAAAAGGTAAACTGAACCAGATGTGTCCAAAAAGTACAGTTATTATTGTGAAGAATAGGTGCTTTTTAATGTTAAGCATTGTAGAAGGATCTGATTAGCTATTTCAGGAATAATTTCCCATCTTGGTAACTCCTGAGAAAAGCACTTCACCATTTTGCCTGAAAAGTGTGGTCCAAGGAAGATTTGGGTAATTTTGGTAACCATCAAAAAGTCTTGATGCGTACCATGTGATCCCTAGATTATACAGTGTCAATCCCTGTTTTAAATCCACTTTATGCTGATGGATGGGATTACTATGATGGAAGAGGTACATAGCTTGGCAGTATTACTTGACCCATTGGCAACCTTCACGGCTTAATGACTCAGTTCCATTATTACATTTTTTTCTTGAACAGAGACAAAATGACCTTAGTGGCAGATGCACTTATAACCTCCTGATTATACTGTAGCACAACTTGAAAGAATATTTCAAGGACTGTTCCTTGTGTAGGAAACATGTCTTTCTTTGCAAAACAATTCCCCAAGCAACTTCTTCAAGGACATATTGCAATTAGGAAGTGCACAGAAATCTTTATCTTCTCATTCAGTAGGGAAAGGGTTGGAAAAATTATTCATTCTTGCCTGTGAGGACAAGAACATGAAGATTTACACCTTGTATTGTAGAGTTTGAAGACATGCTGGAGAATGCAGCCGCTGGAATCTTGACTAGTATAGCTAGTTGTAATCATATTACGGTAATCCTTCAGTTGCTACCAGTCTGCCTTCAAGCACAATACAAGATTCTGCAACTTGCCTTGAAAATACAAATTGTTTAGGATCAAAATATCTAAAGGACACATCTCTGTCTCTCACTACTGAAATTCTACAGAAAGACATTTCTCAAAGTATACTCTTAATGTGTTATAAGTGAAAATTAACAAAACAAAATATATCATGCTGTTATTGATGTCAGTGTTTCAGTCTTTTTAGCACCAAGGACTGGTTTCACACTACAGAGTGATTGGTATTCCATTTTTAAGTGGTTGAATCCTAGGGCTGTGCAAATCCATTCTGTTTTTGTTCTATTTTTGAATTTCAGGGAGATTCTGGGAGAGTAGGAGGGGGGCTGTACAGATTCATAATTTGATACCCTGAGTTCCATTTCTGTTTTGGAAAGAATTGTCCCAAAAACAGAACCAGGGGGAGGGGGAGGGGAACAGAACCAGAACAAAAACAGAACCAAAACACAACAGATTTTGTGCTGTTTCCCACACCCCTACTGAACCCTGCAATATCCTGTAGTTTGTAATTTGGTGACATGCTAGAATTCTGGGAGAGAATTCTAAGGACCTCTCTTTGAACTGCAAATCCCAGGATTCCACAGGATGTTAAAATGTGAAACTATGCAACATCATATGAAATGTACGATATTTCTATAACTGTGTAGTGTGAAATGCCTCCAAGTTAAAACATTTCTACCCTGTTATATTTTATGAAGATTGTGTTTTATTGCATTTCATGCTTTCTGCACTTGTGGTCATGCTCACTATGGTATACCCAAAAGTATCTTAAATACTTTAAGCAATTGAATAAATAATTTCTAAGGAACAGTGGTTTGTTTAGAACTAGAAGCAAAATTGATCTTTTCCTTGCAGACACAATCGAAAAAGAAAGGGAAGTGTGGAGAAACACACTTGAGGCTTATCCTATCTTGTACAAAAAGAAGGAAACCACAATACAAATAATATTTTTCTAGCTTTAAGCTGTGGCTATATATTTTTTCTTAACCAATGACTCCTTGGTTTGTTTTTTTAAGAAGAATGTGCATTGATAATGTTCTTTAACAAGAAGCAACCACAGTTTGTTAAAGACTTAGATTTACAGCACAACAAAATTTCCTCATAGAATGAGGATTATTCAGATCTGATAATGATTGCTACTATCTTAATTTCATTTCAGGAAAGGAAATAACAGCTGAAACCTTCATGGAGAAACTGGATAATGGTGCCTTGCTCTGTCGACTAGCAGAAACTTTACAGGAAAAATTTAAAGAAAATTGCATTGAGGTGAACAAGTTTGGAAAGGTAAAAGTCATAATGATCAGCAGTCAGAGAGTTTTATTTATTTCAAAAAATAAAAGGGCAGCAGCCATCTTAACTTCTATTTATGATGGCACACTTTTATGGTTTTCACATTGATTTCAGTGTACTTCCTTCATTGTTCTACAGTTGTCATTTCACTTTTGCAAGGGTTATTGGTCCAGTTTCACTGCAAAGATGGAAGACTCCCAAATGTGGGAGGTATGGTGGGAAATATATGCCTTGGTCCCAGTGGGAAGAGGAGAAGGAGCCAACCTTGTAAGGGACTTCACGTACTCTGTAGCTTCTGTCACCTTTTCCTCTTTCTGTGTGCTGTGTATGTCGCTTTCACTTGGTTAAAGGAGGGGCAGTACCAGGCAAAACAAACAGAATACAGGAAGAGGAATAGGCCTTACCTATGCCTGCAGTGTCACTTCTTGTGTGTTGTGTGTTTTTGTTCTCCACAGTACCTCCCTTCCTTTGCACAGACAAAACAGACACTCATGGAACAAAAGAAGTGAAAAAGGAGCCAGATCCCCAGGATAAGTTAATGGATGGGCTGATGTGTGAATATTCACATGCCAGCCCCATCTTAGGTAGTTAAGCATGGCATGGCCAGCAATCCCTTGCCTCTCCTCACCTTATCAGAACTTCACATGGAAGCCCTGATGAAAGGGCTTCCATGTGAATGATTACACAATGGCCTCCAGAAAGGTATAACAGTAAAAGCTTGTAAATAAACAAAACCAGAAGTATGAAACCTCTCAAAGTGGAGGGATAATTTTATCTGCCTGGCCACAAAAGTAGTTGTGATGAAAGTTTCAACATACCTTCGTTAGGCAATATTTAATTTGCCAATCATGGTCCAAATGCTCTTTTAAAAGTCCTAGAAGTACTATGTATAGTCTTGTATAAGTAGATACCATGTATAAGTCAACGGAAGATTATTATTTTTGGCTAAAATTGTGGATTTTGATATTACCTGTGAATAAGTTGAGGGTCATTCCATGGAGAAGGGAAAGCATCAATGCCACCTTGGGTTAGCAGTTCCTCCTATCTGTCACCAGTTTTTCCCATCCATGCCAGAAGTGGTGCCAAAGAGAGTAGAGGGGGTTGGTGCTTCCTTTTAGGTTCTCCTGAAAAGAAAGTTCTAGACTTAGGTGTGAATATATAGGGTGCATATACAGCCTTAGTATTCTATTATTATTTCCCCCACCATTTAAAGTGAACATCTGTTACAGCAATTCAGGGCTAATTATAGTGCAGAGTTGAAATGGTTCATAAATTTTCACTAAATTGTCGATCATTGCCAAACACTACTTCTTCTCTCATTGACACTCTTTGTGAAAACATTCACCAAATAATGATCTACTTGGACAGAACTCAGGTTGTGAAACTCCACTCTACAGAAGGTCTGGTTGGCCCCCTCTGCTCTCTTTTTACAATCTGGCAAATACTTTTTTTAAAAATTTATGCAAGGATTTGATTCTGAAATGATGGGGCAAAAGGGTGTTTGAAAGTTGTGTACTGTGTTTTCTTTATCTTCTATTTTTAAATTGTTTCAAAAATGTTCTTTTTTTACATGGATTCTTTTCAAATTGTTTTAAAAGATGTGCTTTTTACTTGATTTATTAACATTTGTAAAATCAGAATAGCTGATTAAAATATCATAAGTTGTTTTGCGGACTAGGTGGAGAGAATAGTGGCATATAAATCAAGTAGATAAACACATGCCTTGCTTAGATCCAACACAAGGCATTTTTCTTTGTGATGGAGGAAAAGATGGCAAGGAGACACAGAACTATCACTTTGGATCTTTTCGTACTCTACAACACTCTACATCCACTGTGGTTAGAGGACCTGAAAATGAAAAACCACAAATAATATTGTGTATCTGAGAAAAAAATACCCCTCTAGTCATTTCTAGCATGACTCTAGAATTATATCTAGAAATTCCTAAAGAGGTGTTATATTTATAAATCTCTAGGTCCTCCAACATGACTGGAGGAAATTAAAGATGAAGCCACACTGGAGGACCTGGAGATTCATTAAGAGAACATTTTTATTCAAATGTTCAAATACATGAAAAATCAAATTCACAAGACTGCAAATGTGTGTGTGTGTGTGTGGAGGGGGGGAGTGACAGTAGCTCCACTTTAATTGCTATGGTGGTATCCTATGGTATCCTGGGATTTACAGTTCACAAAAGGAGTGTTCCCCCCAGAGAGCCCTAATGTCTCACTAAACAACCAACTTCAGGAAACAGCGAGGAAAGTTAAAACATAAGCAAAGTGTTATAATTGCACAGTGTGAAAGGGCCCTTTTTCTTTGTAGTGATAAATTTGGCAAAAACTGTGCACTGTCATCTGTAGCACAATTGTCTAGCATAGTCATGTTTGCATCAATCTTCCCAGAAGCTCACTTGAGAGCTAAAAAGAGTTACTTTCAGTCATTGGCTTAGCTATTTCTTTCTTTAGCTATTTGCCATGTTCCCAGCAGCTTCTTCTTCAACCAGCAATTCAGCATAGCAGATGCAAACAGCTATACAGATGCAAATTTTTATACAGGTTGGGTATCCCTTATCTGAAATACTTGGGACTAGAAGTGTTTTGACTTTTGGATTTCAATTTTGGAATAGCTGTATTTGCACATAATGAGATATCTTGGGGACGGAACTCAAATTTAAACAAAAAAATCATTTAGTTTTCATATACTCCTTAGACACATAGCCTGAAGGCAATTTGATATTATTTTTAATAATTTTGTGAATGAAACAAAGTTTTTGCATATTGAACCATCGGAAAACAATGATCTTAGCCACCCAATTTCAGATTTTGATGGTATTTTTATTTTAGAATTCTGGATAATGGATTCCAAAACTATATAAATACTGGCAATGCAACAACGCTGTGAAATCAAAAGCTAGAATTGGGATCCAAGAAATGCATGTAGCTTATATAGCTTTGCCTTTCAGTAAAAGCTAAGAGAAGGGGAACCATGCTTTTTCCTTAGCACTTGTTACTGGGGTTGGTCATCTCATTTTGCCTTGTGGCAAGGTTGGCAATGAGTTATACCAGTGGTTCTCAAACTGTGCTCTGTGGAGCCATTAGGGCTCCACAAAGCAGTCAGAGGCTCTGTGCCCCCCCCCCCCCCACACACACACACCCAAACTCCTGCCTAGGAAGCATGCTGCTGCCACCAAGGTCTTTCCACCATCTATGGGGCCTGCTGAATATTTGCATAAAGCACTTTTCAAGAAAACTACAAAACCTCACATTAGTTTTTTCTTTCAAACTTCACACAAATAATATCTGATGCAGCTAATATATCTCCTGTTGACTACCTTATGTTATTCTCTATTAAACCCTTTCATAATGGAAATAAATCAGGAGATGGAGTTATTTGCTTGGTTTACAAAGAGGAATCTCCCCTGAGCATTGGTGGGTCTTTGTCCTTTTTGTGTGTGCATGGAACAAGACATAGAAAAGTTTATGTTCCCTGTTCTTTGGACATTTTCAGATTTCAAGGATGCTATTTGCTTTCTTAGAGGACTGCAAAAGTTATATGAATGAGATTAGAAAGCTTCGCTCAAAAACTATGTGATGTGTGTGCACGTGTGTGCTATTTTACTTTCTGTAGTGTAAGAATGTGAAGAAATGGCAGTGTAACAGCTTCATGTCATTGCCAGCTTTTATAGAGATTATTTTTCTCCCTTCCACATATGCTTCCTTGATTGAAGGGGTATATTCCATGTTCTACCTGTGGAATATATGAGCCCTTGAGCCAAGTAATGTTATATGAGAATGCAAGCATATGAAATTAAACATAGTAAGAATTCCACTATACTCCCTTGGACCATTAGCCTCCTCTGTATATGGGCTACAGTGGAGCTGCACAGAAAGCTTCCATCCAGCTGCTACTTTGAAGACAACTATTGTGGCAGACAGCTGGGCCTCTTAGATACTTCAGCTGCTATTAAAATAGATAAAGCATTCTGGAATCTTATATATGTATGTAGGTGCTGGCTGATTTTTTTAAAAAAGTAGAACAGCTGCTAGAGACAGTGTGGAGACAATAGTCAGGTTGCAGATTAGGTGGGGAGAAGCAGAAAGATTTAAGAAAGCCAGAGGTAGAGAAAAAGAAAAAGAAAAAAGAAAAAAGGAAGAAAAGAAAGAATTGAACAGAGGTTATGTAGGCATGTATGATGGATAAAAATGTTTCAAAAGTCATTACAAAATTAGAGAGTGCTGGCATTTCATTTCTGAAGTGTTTCTAAAGTAGGGTTAGTGAAAATTTCATTACTACAGAGAATAATGACATTTCGTTACTTTTTCATTATAGCAATTGCACATAATTACTATACCTGTGAAAACTTCAGGAGCCCCTTTCTCCCTAATTTTACAGCTATTGGGGTGAAACATGTTACAATGGTAGAACACATTTACCACTGTTGGCCCATCAAGTTTGAGAATATTTCACACATCCACAGATTTTTGGGAAATTTTCAAAGTTTTTATAAATAATATTTTTAAAAACCTATAGGAGCTATCCCTTAAATACAATGTCACAAGATAACAGGGAATGATTATCCCCAACTTTCAGAAATATTCATACATCTGATTTTAGTGATTTTTAAAAAAGTTTTGACAAAAACATTTTTTTAAGTTACAACAGCTATCTCATTGAATGTCTCTCATATTAACCAATAGAAACCAATAGAAACCAATCTGGGCATTGAATGTTTGCTTTATATGTTTGGAATCCGCCCTGAGTCCCTCTGGGAAGATAGGGAGGAATATAAATAAATAAATTATTATTATTATTATTATTATTATTATTATTATTTCTACATTCTACATTTTCATAGAATCCTAGAGTTGGAGGGGACACCCAAGGGCCATCCATTTAGGGATTTCTTCCCAGCCCAACACAGATTTACTTACTAGTATTGAAGTATCAGTCAGTTCTCCTCTTTGTAGATTTGGCAATTTCTTGGAACTTTTCTATGGTGGCCCCCGGTCTCTGGAACTCATTCCCCAAGGATATCAGACAAGCCCCCACATTGGCAGTCTTTAGGAGGAGTTTGAAAACATGGCTGTTCCAGTGTGCCTTCCCTGAATAAAGGAAACAATGCCCTGATCTGACCAATTTTCTGCAATATGTCCCCTGAAGCACTTTCTTGAGTGATATCCCTACATTATCCCTGCTGGATTGGTACCCCTACATTATCCTTTAACCCCCCCCCCCTTGTTTAGATAACCTACTTCTGATCACACCCAGTATTTTTTTAAAAAAATTACTACGTCTGGCCCTGCCCATAGTGTTTTAAATCTTTTTTGTGTTATTGCTTATGTTATGTTATTTATGATATTGTATTGTGTTTTATTTGCTTGCTTGCTTTGTTGTTTTTACTGATGTATTTTGTTGGGCTTGGCCTCATGTAAGCTGCCCCGAGTCCCGTTGGGGAGATGGTGGCGGGGTATAAATAAAGTATTATTATTAGTATTATTATGATCTCTGACTGGTTGCAGCTAAAGAGGGAAAAATCTCTCCCCTCTCCTGATTGGGGCTTTCTGATGCTCAACAGAATTCTGGGAAATGTAGTTTAGGGTAGGGCCTTTTGAATTTTCTGCCATAAGGCTCCTCGCTTTGCCAAACTACATTTCCCAGAGTTCTGTGCTTTCTTTCCCAGTGAACTCTGCTTTCTCCCTGCTTTCCCTCTTCTAATGGCAAGAGGCCATTAATTTAAAGAGTTATGGGAGCCTTTTTGGCTGCTTGCCATGAATATGAAACTGACTTCGGGAGACTTCCGATTATTACAAAATTAAAGCGAAAAAGGATTGTGTAAGTTTTGATTCTTAAGTTTTAAGTGCAGGCCATGCCCACGTGTTGGATATAATTTCAGAAGTATAGATTTAACAAATTTCAGAAGTATAGATTTAACAAATTTTAATATTTTAAAGTTTTAAAATTCTAATTTTTTTGTAGAAACCTAGTACGTATCTCCATGCAAGTCAGAGCATGGATCAGATTTTGTTCTTTGTAATACAATGTCAATCATTGGCTTTATTTCATTTCCACAAATGAATGAAGTATTTATGTTGTATTCCTACATGCACTTCCAAAGGTAATTGGAGCCTTGTGTTTGGTGTGGGGCCAAGTCAAATATCTTGAGATACCTATTAAGAATTTATTGAACCTCTAAAAGTCCTGCATGACTATGATGGAGGTTTCATAAAGAGGTTTCTTTTTAATTACACGAAGGGCAAAAAGTCAGAGCTAGTTTTGTTTAACAAACTGGGGGTCAAGCAAGATGGTTTATGTCTATCATTCTCATTACATGATTTAGGGTTAGAAGCAGACTTTGGGAGAAGCACTATGGATATATGCTCTGAGTCCCATTCGGGGCTGAGAAGGGTGGGATATAAATATGGAAAATAAATAAATAACTGCTTGATTCTGTGCAACAATTGCTAAACTAGGAAACTGCCACTATCAGTGTCAGTCACTACCATAGCTTCTTTAATCTGCCATTACAAATAACTACGAACACACAGAGAGAAAAAAAAATAAAAGTCCTTGAATGGTGAAAGAGATATAATTATGGTAAACTGGGTCACTTTGTGCCCCTTAATACTTGAACCTGAAATGGTACAGGATCAATAGAGATTTAGAACCAGTCTTTAGGCAGAGTGAAGCAACCACCTCAGCAAATCCTGAGAGCAGCAGTGGTAAACTTCCCGCTTTTTCTCATGAATTTTCTAGCTCTTTGTTACACAACATTGGTGTGTATGTTGTGCAACCTATCTTGGACCCCTTAGACTAGACTGTTATCTGATACCATGTGCTTTATATGTTTTTAATCTGTTATTATTTGATGTGTTTATTTGTTTGACTGTTTAATTGTTTTAGTTGAGGGGATATGTTTTATGATTATGTTTTAAACAGCATTGACTCTTGCTGGAGTTGTAAGCCACCTTTAGTCCCCCTACGGGGATGAGAAAGGTGATGTATAAATGAAGCAAATAAATAAATAAATAAATAAATAAATAAATAAAGCAATGGAAGATCCCACTCTGTTGTTAGTGTCATGGATTCCTTGGTAGTGGCAGATTTCTACAATAGCAGTTGCTGCACAGAATCATTGGCACCATGTGTTACCTCTTGGTGGAAGCTCAGTGGGCCATGTATCACGTGTCACGTGTCACCACCACATTACTCTAAAGTTTGTTTTTGTTGACATGGGTACTTATCTTCAGTGTCTTCAGTGGTGTGTAGCCACCAGTACATGGACTTGATCTTGGATGTAAACCAGCTGCAACGCTGAGGTGATATATGGTGTGGCTTTTCCTTTTAAAATGTTGCTTCTGGAAGCAAATTTCAAGCTTCATATTTTAAAATGAATGTACTCAGAACAAAAACATTAAAAAATTATGCTTGTTTAACTAGATGTGCTCTTCCCAGAACCAATAAATACTAATTTAGAATAGGTAATATATTAATTATATCTCATTTCAGGGTCTCTCAGAAAAAAAATGAAAAATGTTTGCTCCTTTTGGGAATATCAAATTACTCCTCTTTCTTCCACCATTTGTATGGTCATTTTGTCTATATATGAAGTATATTTTGTAAATTTTATCATAGTTTGGAAGTGGAGTTGTGTTGGATAAAGATACAAGGGTGGATCAAAAGGTTTAACTTCCTGTGTCATAAAATCTTATAAATGGACATATAACATCACAATTTGCTATAAATCATAGCCTGAACTATCCTCTACACCGGTGGTTCTCAACCTGTGGGTCCCCAGATGTTTTGGCCTTCAACTCCCAGAAATCCTAACAGCTGGTAAACTGGCTGGAATTTTTGGGAGTTGTAGGCCAGAACACTTGGGGACCCACAGGTTGACAACCACTGCTCTATGCAAAACTATCATTCAACATAGTCACCATCAATTTGTACACATTTGCACCATAGTTTAACTCAGGCATCAGAACCATTTCAGAAAAATCCAGGGTTTTGCTTAAGACCCATGCTCTTAAAGCTGTTTTAACGTCATTCGTGTCAAACTACACAAAGAAGCCATAGGTCCTCTGAAAGAAAACATATATGGTTTCAGATTCAATGACTTGAGTGACACTAAAACAGCTTTAAAATCATGAGTCATGAAGCAAACCCCTAAATTTTTCCAAAATGGTTTGATGCCTGGGTAAAACAATGGCGTGAATGTGTACAAATTGATGATGATAATGTTGAATGGTAGTTTTGTGTAGAGGATAGTTCAGGCTATGATCTGTAGAAACTTCTGCTGTTGTATATCCATTTATAACATTTTTATGACACAGGAGGCAAAACTTTTTGACCTCCCATAGTATATGAAAAAGGGTGGAGGAAGGCAATGTTGAGGAGGTGTGGTTTAGTTGGACTTGTTGAACAATATGGTTTTAGGTTTGCTATTTCCTATTTACTACAATAAACCCTACAAAAGGCTGAAATGTGTTGGCGGAGTTTCCTCATGATCAGAGTGCTTATTGTTTTGTCCCCTGAGAGAATAAAATGTTATCTCTCAAACTTATGGAGGGCTTTGATGACACTCATGTTTCATCTGCAGAATGACTCATATAGAGTGACTAATGCTTTAAGGACTGCACACTGTCAATGGGATCTGTACCATCTGGCACTTACTATGGTTCTAAGTGTGGCCCTTTCTCTAATGGCAACTCCCCATTTGGTAAAGCAGTGAAAATAGTTCCCACAGAAGGAGGAATATGTGGAAGGCTCTGATACCAAGACAATAAAAGGTCCTATTGTGAACAATCTAGGATAACAACTGGGGAACTGAGAGTTCATATTAGGGGCATGAAATTTCCACAGATCATGTGGCATGCATTTGGTTTTGCCGCCAGAACTGCCTAAAGTCATTTCTCTGGACAGACATTAAAATATTTTGCAAGTACAAAAGACACTGCTTAGTGTGATCATGTTGAAGTTTCTTTCTTTTTGTAATGCACACCCAGTGTTTTTATTCCATGTGCTATAATGGCTTTTTTGTTTTTCTCTTCTCTTGCTGTTGCATTTTTAAACTGCAAAACACATCTACCCTTCAAGTCTTTACCCCAATGCAAGCTGTCTCATATGAAAGACTGGGCGTATCCAATTCTGACTTTGAAAATCATTTTGCTGTGCTGACAATGCTTTAATTTTTAGCAGTCTACATATTAGAGATGCCACTGAGAATAATTCATTTGTTTAGTTACTGTATAGTAAGCAATGCTGTTATTATCCTTGTTATTATTATTATTAGTCGTGTGATGATTCTTTTGGGCATGTTCACCAAAGAGAATATATATATATATATATATATATATCACATGCTTAACTTTTTTGTTAATTTTTAGTAAGTTGTGTGTTCAAATACTGAATGTTTGCACATTTTTGTTATAAATCACCCTAAGTCCCCCTGGGGAGATAGGGCACGATAAAAATAAATAATAATAATTATTACTTATTGAACAACATGATAGGTTAATGTGCTCAAATGACCAGATAAAGTAGCAAATTTTTTGCATCAAATATTAATGTTTTGTACGGAAACTTGAAGCTTGATGTTAGTTAAGTTCTAGTCACATGTACTTGGAAGAGGTCCCATTTAAACCCCACCCCTCTTAATTTTGAAAAATTTATTTATTTATTTACATTATTTCTATCCCTCCCATTTCAGCCCGAAGGTGACTCAAGGCGATATACACAGGCGGCACAAATTGATGCCAAAACAAAATACATACATTGATAAAGCAAAAACATTAAGTGCAATTAAACATAAACGACAGTGCATAATAACAATTTAAAAAGAAACTATGTCCTCTGTTCAAATCTTCATCCATTACATTGTCTTGGCCGTTCCTGGGTCAATTTCCAACTCTAGTTTGTCTGTTTACTCCGGGGTTCTGAATGCTTGCTCGAAGAGCCAAGTTTTTACTCTTTTTCGGAAAGTCAGGAGGGAGGGGCTGATCTAATATCCCTGGGGAGGGAGTTTCATAGCCGGGGGGCCACCACAGAGAAGGTCCTGTCTCTCGTCCCCGCCAGATGTGCCTGGGGGGTTCGTAGGGAGAGATGCGTTCAGATAGATAGATAGATAGACTGGGCCAGAACCGTTAAATGATACAGGGATCGTATAATGTGAAAAAGCAAAGTTTGGGCTAAGTTGAAAAATAGCCAGACATCATATTGACCTTGCCAAGTTGCTCTTTTGTGTCTTTTTTTTCATTGTTTCTAAAGCTTACCATATATTACATGAAATATATAACTGTCTCAGAAAAATGGTAAAATTGTCCTAAGTCTCTCCTTTCAAAAATGGTTGTTGTCTTCCATGTTGGGATGCATTGAATCTGTTTTTAGTTTTATTTCACATTCTAAATGATCTATCCTAAGTGCTGTCCTTGATTCCCCATAAGTTTCAGCATGTTGGATAGCTCCTCTCAAGATGGAATATAACCAAGATGGGATTCTCTATAACATTATAATGGAAGCCTCTGGCTGAGGCATGGGTTTTGGACTTCAGCTCCCACAAATCCTAGTCAGCTTACTGGCTATTAGGAATTGTGGGAGTTGAAGTCCAAAACACCTTTTGGACTTCAACTCCCACAATTCCTAATAGCCAGACCTTGCCTGCCTTAAAAAGTGTCAAATGGTCTGATTATTTATTTATTTAAAAACTACAATCAAGGAATAGCCCTTGCACAGTATTTATCAAAACCATAAAAAATGACTCTGTTTTACATATTATAAATGAATTTGTAATCATAAACAGCATCAGGGAAAATGTAATCAGTAGAATCTTGGATGTGGGTTTAGCAGCAGAGTGGATACAGTGGAATATACTAATCATTTCTGAAGGTTGTGGTTCCATTTTTATGTCTTCAAACCTACCTGTGGGACATGGTGTGGTATTTGCATTATGAATAAATTTATATTCCAGCAGATTTAAGAGACAGGGAGAGTCAGTGACAGTTATGTTAATAAATGCTGGGGATTTGTGTAGTAGTAAATGGCTGAAACTATCCATGTTATGGCTAATGACCTACTGGCCTCAAAACTGCAGGTTTATTATTATAGCAAGTGTGATTCTGTAAAAAAAAGTGATTCATATTGCAGAAGTCCATTTTGTAATTTTCTCCCAGTGGCTTGGATTTCATCTCCTTGGTCTCCAGGCCATATTTTACTTCTTTTGACAGATAGTTAATTTGAGAATTTCACAGCTGTACAAACAAATTTAAAGCACCAAGGCATGTGTGGTATGTGCAGAACCCACGTTAGCTTGGAATCATTAAAAAAACTTTTTTTTTCCGGAAAAAATGATTTAAAGTAAACTCAAATAACATGTGTGTTAATAGTTATCAGGATAATATTCAGGGCTTTGTTCCAAGTCTACCTGAAGATGGATTACTTTTTTGCCATTATTACAAATGAATAACATAAGGTTCTGAAATAAAAGCATTTAAAGGAGAATTTGCATGAGTGTGTAGCTCCTGAAATGAATGTTTACAAGAAAGTCTAATGTGTAGGCTTCCAAATTGCAGAGCTCTTTCATACTGACTATTTTTACCCCAGATGCATGTGAAGATGAAGAGATTGTGGTGGATGAAAGGTAAAAAATGGTGCAGTGTGGACATCAAATATCAGCTGAGATCCCTCCATAAAAGTGTTCAGTTTGCCCATGCCAGCTGAATGAATGAATGTAGTTTGACTAACTGCTGTGGCTGAAAGCTATGGGATCATGGGAGTCGTGGTTTTAAAAGGTCTTCTCTGCCAAAGAGTGCTGGTTCCTTACTAATGATCTGCTATCATCAATTTTACAGTGTAGATGCACCAAGCCTATCATGTACATACCAACAGATATTTTCTTTTGTAAAAAATTATCTGTGTAATGCAATCTGTTAGTGTGTACCTTCAAGTCATTTCTGCTTTATGACAACCCTAAGGCAACCCTATAAAGCGGTTTTCTTGGCAAGCTTTGTTCAGAGTAAACATGCCATTGCCTTTTCCTGAGGCTGAGAGACTGTGGCTTGCCCAGTGGATTTCCATGGTTGAGTGAGGATTCGAATGGTGGTTTCCAAATTTCTAGTCCAACACTCAAACCACTACTTCATGCTGTCTCTATACAATTAATAATTGTAATAATACTGGGCCAGGGGTTTAGCACAGCTGGTAAGTCACCAACAGTTGTAAGAGCTATCAACTGAAAGGTTGCAAGTTCAAAGCTCAGCTCAGTTTATTGTAGACCTAAGCAGTTAGAAAACAGCTTTAGCTGTAATTAGAGAAATTAGGTACCACTAAAAGCAAGAAAGGTGTTTTACGGGACGCCATAAAGAAAGAAGATCATAAAATGCTGGGTGACGAAGAGGAAGGGGAAAGTCCTGATGGCTCTTTGTCATAGAGGATGGAGCAACAGCACCCCCTGTGGCTGGATTCAAGCCCAATCTTCCATGGATTCGAGCCCAACCTTCCATGGCACCAAAAAGCTGGATATTGAGTCAAAACAACACACTTCCTTCTGTTTTGTCTGTATCTGTATACAAAACGGCATTGATTGTATGCCGTGTATGTGTTCTGTGATCTGCCCTGAGTCCCCTTCGGGGTGAGAAGGGCAGAATATAAATAAAGTGTTGTTGTTGTTATTTATTTATTTATTTATTATTACTGTTAATACAGTCTAATATCGATTTCTTCAATGACTACGTGAGAACAGCACGCTAGGCAGAATGTCTTGAACCAGTAACTTTGTGCACAGTCGTTCTAAGCAGTAGCCTTAGCCCAGTAAAATACATTCAGCCAGTAAAGTGTGTTCATAGAGGAAAGCAGCATCATTATATATGGCCTTGAATAGCAGCTATTGATAGCAATATCTTTAAAGTGACCTACATCTTTGCCAGTGCTATTTTGCATGCAGGAATATTTGCACTGAATGTATTGAAATGTGTAGTTACAGTGACAGGGTCTCTCTCTCTTGTAGTTCCACATCAATATTTTCCGTCTTTGTAAATATTTCCCACAGGGAGCATGCTAGCTAGAGGCTGTCTTCCATATTTTTCTAGTGGAAGGAGATTTTGATGTTGTGCTACTTTGAATCAGCCCTCCTCCTACTTATATTCTGAGTTTATTTAGGCACATAACAGGACTATTAACAAAGGAGAATCTGCAAGTTTGAACCACTACACCATTTTTGGCTTGAATAGTATTTAAATAATAATCATAAGCTCTTCACTGACCCCAAATCTTCCTTAAGGAAGTTTCAACCACATACATTGAATAGCTGTCACTGAAACAAACCAGAAGCAAGCTAGTATTGGACTTGATGGCATATTTTTATAATAGGCACTTAAGATAGCTCAATGAAACTTATCCTCAGAATGTGGTTTCTGTATGTGTCTATGGACTATGTATATAGAACAGATCTGAAATATGCATAGAGAAAAGCGTGCACTTGAGAAAGTATAGAGTGTTTCTTGCTCTACTTAGCAACATCTAGTTGCCCTGAAAGAACTCAATTTGAGTCATTTCACATTTGGATATTGACCTGATGTAAAACTTCACAAATTTTGATGAATACAATATTTTAGTGCTTTGAGGATGAGGAATAAAAAGAATTCTAGAACAAGCTCAGGGACAGCAGGGTGCAACTTAAGCCCCTTCCACACATCTGTATAAAAGCTACATTAAACTGGATTACATGGCAGTGTGGACTCAGATAATCCAGTTCAAAGAAAATATTGTGGATTATCTGCCTTAATATTCTGGGTTATATGGCTGTGTGGAAGGATCCACAGCCTCCAAACAACTCAAAGTTGATCAATTGTTTGTCTGTTTGAGAAAACTTTGAGTATCCCAAAATTGAACTCCTTGACTGCAATTTTGCTGCTGTGAATATAGAAAATAAACCTCTCTCTGGAAAAAAAGATGTTACAAATTATTCTGGGGGTACTTAACTAGTAATTCTAATGGAACTAGAAAAAGGAAATTGCAATAGGACCTTACTGCCAATTGTTTATATCAGTCTGCCAATCATGCTGCCAATTGTTTATATCAGAATGAATAATAAATGGAGTTTGTGTAGAATCATAAAATCATAGACTCATAGAGTTGAAAGTGACCATAAAGGCCATTCAGTTCAACCCCCTGCCTTGTAGGAACACACAGTCAAAGCACCCCTGACAGATGGTCATCCAGCCTTTGCTTGAAAACCTGAAGATGAGATTCCATTGTGCTCTGTGGCATCACATTCCATTGCCAAACATCTCTTACCATCAGGAAGTTCTTCCTAATTCTTAGGTGAAACTTTTTTTTTTGCAGTTTGAGTCATTCTATTGCTTCTTGCCATTGGATCTCTTTACACATACCTTTCTCCCACTGACCCACAGTATTTTCAGGCTTCAGCCACAGAGCCCGATGACTCCTATCACACACTACTTCCAAGGCAGCTCCATGGTTCAAGTACTGCCACTGCCAAAAAAAAAAAAAAAAAAAAAAAGCAACTGTAGACAATGGCAAGCTCCTCATCTTTCCATAAGGAAAGATGGGTCGAACCTCCAAAAACAGGCTTTCCTCCACATGATGAGGAAGGGGGGAAGCTGTGATGGAACAGGCCATGGGGTGACAGATTTCCATGCCCCTTCCATTACTGCCAGCAGGATGTGGTGATCTGGAACAAGGTCCATAGTTTCCATAGCAGGAGAAAACAAGCTCCCCCCGCTTCAAATGTTTAAACATGGCTATCACGTCCCCTCTCAGTTGCCTTTTCTTCAAGTTAAGAAATAAGCTGTTCATCATGGGACTTGCTTTCCAAACCCTTGATCATTTTGGTCACCTATCTCTGGACACATTCTAACTTATCAATATCCTTCTTGAATTATGGCGCCCAGAACTAGGCACAGTAGTCCAGATGACGTCTGACCAAAGCAGAACAGAGTGGAACTATGACTTCCCTCAATTTGGATACTATATTCATATGGATGCAGCCAAGAATCATATTGGCTTTTCTTAGCAGCTGTATCACACTGTTTACTTATGTTAAGTTTGTGGTTTACTAAGAGTCCTAGATCTTTTTCACATGTACTGTTTTCAAGCCAGGTGTCACCCATCCTATATGTGTGCATTAGATTTTTTTTTACTGTGTAACCAATATGCTTTATGTGCCTGAGAATCCATAAATAAACATTTCTTCGTTCAATTCTTACAATAAAGACTTGTGCCAAGTTACTGAAAGTTGGCATAAGATAAGCCATTCTGAATGTTATATAGTAACAGTTTCATGTGTCAGTCAATCAGCAAAAGTCAAACCCATAAACGTGGAGAGCTGGATGTGCAAGCATCATGGGCTAGCATCTTCTGGGAGTTGTAGTCCAACAATCTCAAAGAGTGCCAACTTGGTCAAGGCTGCTCTAGAGCAGCAAGAGAAGCAATGTCTGTTCTTCCAAATCTTGTTGGATTGCAACTTCAAACAATCCTCAACAATGGCTATGCTATTTAGGATTGCTGGTAGTCACATTCAGTAACATATGGGATCAGCCACTCCATTCAATCCTCCTTGAGAGGCCTTCTAAACTCAAATTCCTTCAGGGCCGTGGTTGGACTTCTTATCAGGAGATCTTCTGCTAACTTTGCTCTTCAAAGCTGCCTCTTTGAGGTAATTCAGCTGGAGATGGGCTCTTTGGGAACTTGCGGCGTAGGTCATGAGTGGGGTTAGTCCCACTCATTGTGTGTGCATTTGATTTTGATTTTGATTTTGATTTTTACTGCCAAAGTGTAGTACCGTACATTTCTCTCTGTCAAAATTCATTTTGTTCGTTTTATCCCAGTTCTCTAAACTATTGAGGTCATTTTGGATTCTGATCCTGTCCTCTGAGGTATTCGCTATCCCTCCAATTGGTGGATTTTCTGTCCAAATTTTGAAAAAATATTGATGCATGTATTTCAAGACCTAGCTGTTACTTCTTTATTTATCCCTAAGCACAATATTGCAATGCCTACAGAGAAAAGGAATACTTGTTTGCTTACCTCCAAAGAAACGTTTTGCAAGGCCACACTGCAGTCTAATCCAGCAAAACTTCCAGTGTTCTAATAGAGAAGCAGTTTATAGGCCTACATAAAACAATCATCAATGAAAAATTAAAAGACATTGCCTCTAAATGGGATCATCTTATGAAGATACTGTCTAATATCAATGACCTGGCTGAACTATTGTTGAATTTACTATCCATTGATGATTCCCTCATATTGAACAGGAGTTCTATTGATGCTGTTTTGACTTATGACTCAATTGATAGAAATATATTGTGGCATAAACTGGCCAATACAATATAAAGAATCACCTATTGCATTTTAATGAAGGAACTCTATTCCAATATACCGTTAGAATAAAATACGACATTTCTTGATACTCTGTTCTTACTCTGACCAGCCAAGGAATAAAACAAGGATGTTTGTTAGCATCATCACTTTTTAATTTATATTTGAATAACATAATTCCAGCACTGTCTGTCCCAGATATTTTTCTGTCCTCAGTTGGATCAAAAAGATTTTTATTCTTTCATTTATTTATTTAGGGCATTTATATTATTATTATTATTATTAACTTTATTTGTACCCCGCTAGCATCTCCCGAAGGACTCGATGCGGCTTACACAGGCCGAAGCCTCAAAACACAATACAATAGAGAACATAACACAACAATAGCAAAGCAAATCAAAACAATAAGCAAAATAACGACAATGACAGTACATCAAGACATTATTAAAAACTGGTTCGGCCGGCGCACTGGGGTACAAGGGTTAAAAGTGCTGAAATGGCAGGAGGCACGTAGGATTAAAAGTGCGGTGTGCAGCGACGATTAGTTATGCTAAGGTGCTACTAGGACTTGGGGTGGAGATTCCTAGTCTGAGAAGGCACAACGGAACAGCCAAGTTTTTAAATTCCTTCTGAAAACGGCTAGAGTAGGGGCCTGTCTGAGATCTTTTGGGAGGGCGTTCCAAAGTCGGGGGGCCGCCACAGAAAAGGCCCTGTCCCGTGTCCCCACCAAGCGCGGGTGGGATCACGAGCAGGGCCTCTCCAGATGACCGAAGCGAGCGTGTGGGTTCGTAGATGGTGATGGTGATGGTTATATCCCATCCTTTGTCACCTCCACAAAGGGACTTAGCAGCTAACAACGGCACAGCACAGTTCCCACAATAAGAAAAGCATAAATATACAAATATAATAAAAACAGTATAAAAACAATATAAAAATATTAAAACACATTGCTGAATTCAGTTGTCATCCTAAAAGCAGTCCATCATAGTCCATTAAAACTATAGCTTTGCCAGCAAGTCAGTCTAGTCTGCAAAGGCCTGAGCCCAGAATCAGGATTTCACTTTTTTTTTAGAAGGACAGGAGAGATGGAGCAGATCTCATTTCGTTTGGGAGGGAATTCCATAGTCGAGGGGCCACCATGGAGAAGGCGCTGTCTCTCATCCCCACCAAGCGTGATTGTGATGGTGGGGAGACTGAGAGCAGGGCCTCCCCTGACGATCTTAAGGTCCTAGGTGTATGTGGATGATACAGTTTCAATTTCATTGTATTGGTCTGAGAAGGCTGCTGACTATGCTCTCTAAACTTAGCAAATTTTGTCATACAGCCTTTTCACACAGGGCGGAAGAAGTGTCCTAGGATGCTTCTGCCCCAGTTCACCCATGGAGACCCACGTTGCCCATCATAAGACATAGGGCGACTTCTGGTGGGGCTCCATGGGTGAACTGGGGTGGCAGCATGATGGGATCCTGCTGCCACCGACACAGAAATCACTCCATATTCTATTAGGAACAACAGGGTTTTTGTAGAGTGGCAGCACTTTCCTATGTGGGATCGGAAAGTGATTTGTCAACCATGGAGGTTGACAAATCACGATGCTGGACCTTATCAATGTGATGAAGTCCTTAAAGAAAAGCTAAACATTAACTATACAACAACAAGGCTGATGGCATTTGGAAAAATATTCTCATTTTCCTATGGTCTGTCAATTGTTTATCAAACGTAAATTCCTTGGCATTCAGTTTACAAAAACCCTTTTCAGGATGTTACTAGAGGCTTTGAGATCTATTGGAGCCGGAAAATACTCAAATTCTATAACACTGCAGGGGGCTGCCTGGTTGTTCCAATCCTGAAAATATTTTAGAGCAAAGTCATTGTCCGGATTTTGCATGATGCCGTTGTCTGGGGGTGGGATGACTCTGAGATGACTAAACTGGAGACCATTCAAAAAAACATTTCTCAAGACACTCTTAATACTCCCACCTGGCACTTCTGTAGCTCTGGTTCAGACAGAGGTCAGTTTTCCTTTCATTAGATCTCACATTCATTTTATGTTATTTAACTAGTGGAGGATTTAAAAATATTTCTCAGTCAAGGTTTCTCTCATCATGTTTTGAACTGTCTTCAAACTGCAAAGTTTGGAGTTGGGTATATTGCAAGTTGTTTCAATTGTATCCTTGCTTTGCTTAACAATTCTTTTATGTTGAATTCAGAAGAAAGTAATTGTGAGTAGGTGTTGGCTATAATGTTCAATTGGACAGTCGGGCTATTAAAAACTCAAATTTCTTAAAATGGTGTAAAAGGTAAAGGTAAAGGTAGTCCCCTGACATTAAGTCCAGTCATGTCTGACTCTGGGGTGTGGTGCTCATCTCCATTTCTAAGCCGAAGAGCCAGCATTGTCCGTAGACACCTCCAAGGTCATGTGGCCAGCATGACTGCATGGAGCGCTGTTACCTTCCCGCTGGAGCGGTACCTATTGATCTACTCACATTTGCATGTTTTCGAACTGCTAGGTTGGCAGAAGCTAGGGCTGACAGCGGAAGCTCACGCCGCTTCCCGGAATTGAACCTGCGACCTTTCGATCAACAAGCTCAGCAGCTCAGTGCTTTACCCCACTGTGCCACCGGGGGCTCCTTAAAATGGTGTAGATTCTATAAATTTGACCATCAAAGGGGTGTTTGATTGGGAAAACTTGAATTTCTCAAGCCTATATTCCCCTCACTTTCAAACTATGCCTGCAGCTATGTTCAGTAGCAGATATCTCCACACCATTTGGCTTTCCATTGCTAGGGCCCATGAAATTGAGAATTTGCCTCATTATTTGTTATATTTATTTATTATTTATTTCATGCATTTCTACCTCGCCCTTCTCCCCCTGAAAGAGGACTCAGGGCGGCCTCACACAAGCACCGTACAATGCTATCAACATGTAAAACAGTCCAAAATACAGTAAAAAAAACATTAAAATCATTAAAAGCACATTATACAATTCATTAAACAGTAAATTAAGCATGCTGGTTAAAATCAAATCCAAGTCTGGGCAGATTCAATGCCATAGATATCCTAAGTCTTCTTTCCAATTGTTGCTGACAACTAATCAAACACCTGGTCCCAGAGCCATGTCTTCAATTGTCTTCTAAAGGACAGGATGACTGGATTAGGATGTCCCATAGTTCATGGTGGTTGGTGGTGGCAGACCTGGCAGTTGATGATGGAAGGGTTAATCTAAATCTTGGTTCTAAAGGGCTGAGTAGTTTGTTTTTTGTTTTTTTAAAAAACTTTTATTTATTGTAGTTTTAACACATTCAGTGTTAAACATTCTTATACTTATCACTTCCCCTTAACAAATTGTACAGAACATGTATGCCTTGATGCCTATAATATTACATACTCCCGCTTCATTACATATTGTCCAATCACCCAGTGCTGACCCTTCACCCCAGACCAGCCAATTACAATACTTATTTCCAAAAATCAGTTGTTTGTTTGTTTGTTCCCCTTACCTTCTACATATACATATTCTATCAATTTCCCCCAAATCTTCTAAACCAAGATCCAAATTCATGTGATATGTTCTGTCTTACCTACATTTTAATGCTATTTCAGAAAAGATGTTCTATTCCCTGTGAAGAAGTTTCTCTTCTTGCTCTTGTAGCAATGAAAATCCAGGCAAAATTTATCACTGATATTGCAGTTGATTGCTCTGGGGAGGTTGTTTATGATCAATGTGTTTTCATTTTTTTTAAAATAAACATTCAAGATATATGTGTTATATCTCTTATATGTTATATATGTTATAAATATATTGCTGCACTTTTATATTGTCGTTATTTATTTTGTACATGAATCGGTTATGTTCAAAGCATTAATAAATCACTGTTACTAAATTGTAACATTTATACATCATTTGTTGACTTGTTATACCCAGCTGATGAAGATGGGATCTGTATCCCAAACAAAGAATAGCCATGCTTGTACTGAAGCCAGTGAATTTATACACCAGATTGAAAAGTCTGAAAAAGTGATAATCTATGCTTCTGTTTTCCCCCAGACTGGATTAGTGTAATTCACTCTACATGGGACTGTCTTTGAAGACAGCGTGGAATATTAAGATGATCCAAAATGCATCAGCCATATGTTTTGTTTGGCGCTCACTGACCAGAGCATATAACTCGGTTATATTGTCTCTGTTGGATTCCTATTTCCCTCTTGGCTCAGTTGAATATGCTGGGTTTAGCCTTTTTGGACCAAAATGGCTGAATATCATCTCTCTCTCTCTCCTCTCCCCCATTTAGGCCTTCTCTGAAATTAAAATCTGTACCAGCTGACCTTTCTGTTTGTCTCTTCCTGGGAGGTTCAGCAAGAGAGAGGGAAAGATGGCTTTGATGACATTTTAGTATTGTTATGGTTCTTGAATATTCTTTCAAGCAAAAAGTTCATGGCCCACTCTTTGTTTCTCTTTTGCCAGAAATCAATGAAACTTACATTTGATGGGCTTTTACTATATGAAGCCAATTACAGTTGCTTCTAGTACATGTTATTTATTATTGATGTTACAAGTTTTACAAATTATGCTTTTTGGTTTATATTGTACAGTTTCCTTAATTTATCAGTTGAAGTGTAAAAAACATAGTAATGATGTATCAATTTGTAATAGTAACATATAAGAATATGGTTTGAACTTGGGATTTAGTGTTCTTGTACCCACCATGTGAATTACACTTCTGTCTGGAATTCAATTATTTCTTCTTCTTCTTCTTCTTCTTCTTCTTCTTCTTCTTCTTCTTCTTCTTCTTCTAACCTTACCCATTTTTGTAAGACATACTTGTATAATTTTATGTACCATCTCCTCCTCCTCCTCCTCCTCCTCCTCTTCGGTTTATTTATACCCCACTTTTTCTCTCCACAAGGAGACACATTAAATGCATTTCAATACAATTTAAAATCTAAAATATACAAACATTAAAATAGAATTAAATATAAATGGTATTAAAATCACTATGAACAACAGAAACAATGTATTTTTATTTTATGCATCATTGGTGAACTTTGTCTATTCTGAATATTTCAGGCCTAAATAACAACTTTAAACAACTTTATTTATAGACCACCCTCTTTCCCCGACTCAGGTCGGTTTGCACACAAAGAAGGCAAACATTCAATGCCCAAACTCAAATACAAATATTTTAAAACACACAGAATAATACAAAAATAATAACCATAAACTTGTGGCAAAAGATTAACACCAAAATGAGGACCAAATGCGAATAATCAAATAAACATAATTATACTTATAGCATCAATTAGCCATTTAAACATAAAGCCTAGAAAAGGCAATTAAAATACTTTAAAATGACTATCAAGGTTGGTCTTCTCATGTACCACGGCAGCAGTGGACGACAGATAGATAAGCCAGCATTCCGATGGAACTGAAATGTCCTAATCCTCCTCCTCTCCATATGCCAAATTACTCAAGTGCATTTCCAAGAGCTCCTTCAAGTTCTCATTTCTGTCCGCTTCTTACAGCCAATGCTGGAGGAGTGGTTTCAGCTTGCTCATTTTCTTGAAGCTGATCCACAAAGCTTCAAAGTGACAGATAGTGGACTGGCTGAATATCTTCCCATACAATAATCCCAGGGACAGTCCCACTTCTGCCTGGGTGAAGCCCATTGTGATTCTTTTGTGCTTCAGCTCCTTAGCAAATTGTTCCATTTGTGCTGAGATCATGTTCTCCTTAGTATTTCAGGCTCTGGTCAATGGCAGGGTCAAGCCAAGGTGTTCAAGAAGAAGCCCTTGTCTTTGCTCTTGGCAGGTGGCTTCAAGATGTGAAGCAGAGCATCCCAGGCTCAGAAAGGAAGAAAGGAAGGAAGTTTATACATTTTCATACATAGGTAGATACTTACAAAAAAAGAAAAAATAAATGGACAGAAATATAAACCTGGTCTGACAGTTGTTGATCACTTTCCTCCCACAATGATGATTAGCAATATCCATCTTTTTCACCTTTCTAAAAATTGTTCAGTCTCAGTACAATAGATGAGATGGATGTATTGATGGACAGACTGTGGATGAAAGGAGAGATAGCTGGACAGATCTGTTTCAATGCAATGCTTTGAGTAAATACATTCTTAATGTATAGTTTAAATGGAAATATTCCCAGTCAAACATGTGCTATGTCATCTGGAAAAGATTACTTTCACAAAACTATAAAACTATTCTCAAGAAACACACTTGTATCTTTGAGCTATCAACAATGTCTTATATGTTTCAGAGGTGTTAAAACAGGTGTGAGGATTGTATGGCTCTCTGGTTGTTGAAGGCCACAAGATGCCTTCTAGCTGTTGAAGACCACATTATACCCATTAAAAAGATCAGTACCTAATTCAGATCCTTCAAATGAAACACAACATAGTTATCTCTGCTATCTTCACTGTAGCTTATGCATAACTGTAACGAGCGGCAAAGATCGTTCACACTGTTCCATTTTAACTGCCACCTTTCTGTCCAGTGGGATCCTAGGATTTACAGTTTAAGGGGTCAGAATAATGGCAGCTGGAAAATGGAGAGAGGTCTAGGTGACCAACTATGAAAAAACAAGGGAGACATAGATTTTATAGGAGAGAGAAAATCCCTTAGGTTATTCCCAAGGGCAAGGTCTTTCAGAACCCCAAAGTCTCTGGACCAAAGATGCCATTCCAGAGTGCCACCCTTCACCAATCAGGTACCACGGCATGGGCCAAACTCTTATTTCTCCCTCCAACAAGGCAAAGTTTGCAGTATAAATAAAACATGACACATCAGGAAAAAGGAATGGCAATAAAGGAAATGATTAAATTTAGTAGATATTGGCTGTTCTACTCGCTCCCAAAGGCCAGAGTAATGGTAGCTGGAAAAGGGAGAGAAGTCTTCCCATCATCCAGTAGACCAATGCAGAATAGAAATGCTGTTATTTGCACTGGAATTATTACTCTGTATACTGCTGATGAGCTGGATCTTTTTATGCCTTTTGTCCATTTTCAGTGTTGATGATTTTCATGCTGTCATAACTGATCTATAGATACCCAAGTAATATTGCTCCATAAAATATTATTTATTTATTTATTTATTTATTTATTTATTTCCCACTTTTCTCCTGGCTTGGGATGGTGAACAACATATAAAAAGCAAAAACATAACATACAATAAAAGTAGACAGCGCCATCATAAACATAGTCATTATATAATTATAATATTGTGGGAGTACTTAGATTACTGCATGATTTATCACCACTTTATCCCAGACATTTGTGAAATGGAATGATCTGATCTATTTTAACATAAAATGTGAAAAATTATGTTTTAATTGTTGGTCAGAGTTTCTATTCCCATTTGTCTCAGAGAGATGATAATATATCATTGCCATGTACTTTAAGTACTTTAAAATCGTTCAGATAGCTTCGTGGCTGTTTAGTGCACTGTAATGTGATATTACATGTGCGTATCGGGAGCCTCCATTATCAGATGATGTTACAACTTCTGGACATCAATGCATGGCTTTCCTGGGTTTCTCAGAAATTCCTATAAAACCATTTATTAAGTCTTAGCAACAGATAAACTCTAACTACATCAGCTAGGTAGAACTAATTATATTTTGAATGCTATGGTGTCTTCAGTTTTTTGTTGTTTTTTTGGCGTGGTGGGGTGGTCCTAGTGCTACCAATCATAAGATATTGTTCTGCTATTCCATCTTTCTCTCCTTCATTTTTCTAGGAATAAAAAGTATGGAAGAAAGGGGAAGAAAGATAGGAAAGTTATAAAAGGAAGATCAGAATGTTTTGACGCGCTTTGCAATTCTGTGAATGAAGCAAAATAGAAATCTTTTTCTGGAAAAAAACCCTCATAATTAGATAACTATACATACATACATATTTATTTATTTCCTATATTTATACCCCACCCTTCTCAACCATGAGGGGGGACTCAGGGCAGCCCTGGGCATCCCCGGGAGGCATAGGACAGCCAGCATAGTATAGTGATTTCAAGATTCAACTACAGCTCTAGAGACCAGGGTTTGATCCCCTCTCAGCTCTGGAAACTCACTGGGTGACCTTGGACATGTTACACTGTCTTAGCCTCAGAGGAAAGCAAAGGGTAAATCCCCTGTGGACAAATCCTGCCAAGAAAACCTTTAATTAAGGCTCACAAGAACAAACAACAATGTATCAGCGGTCATGTGAGCTATGAGGCCTTTTTACTGTCCAGTTTTTACTTTTATTCCTATCATGTTGTTTTTTCTTTGCTTAGGATGCTTAGATTGTTAAAGCTGGGCCAGTCCAGAAAATGTATGGTTATTTCTGGCCTTAGGGGTGTTCAGACATAACTGGCCAAACCCATTGGCTGAATCCCATTGACTTCCAGTCAGTCTAGCCATATTGTACCTTATCAACACCACCAGTATCACCTCATCCTCTGTGTCACTGCTGCTGCTCCAAGCCAGCTGTTGAGCTCCACTGAAACATCATAGAAACCTCTGCAAATGTTAGAATGGGGTGTTTCATGACCAGCAAGAGAAGGGGCTTCCTTCCTTTTTGGCCATATGGTGTCCCAATCTGATATCAGTGGAGACTCCCACAATAGACAGGAGCTTGGATGGAGGTCCATGGCCAGGTGGCAGCAGCAATACAAAATGGCCATCCCCTTCCTCTGCAGTGTTCATCAGAACAGGGGATTGGGCTGAAACAGACTTGATATAGCTCTTCAGAATGCCATGCAGTCCCAAGATATTCTGGAGTTTCCAGCAACCTCCAGAGGATCCCCAACTTGGTTAAAAACAAGGCAAAGTTGGAGTAAACTAAGAAACTTTGTGAAACTCACTAGAATTCAATGAACTTCATAGGGACAGCCAGCAGTGGATTCAAGATGAGTCAACTTTTATTTGCCTGTGTAAACTTGACTTTAGATTTCAGTTTGTTAACTTTGAGAATTTTTTATTCCTCCTTGCATGTCTCAATCATCCAGGCTTTCCAGTTCCCCACAAGTATAGCTCTTTTGTGTAATTTTATTTAACATGTTCTGTTTATTTAGTATGGACATTAGCAAAGGCTGTAGTTCCATATTAGAATACCTGATTTGCATCCAGTTCTTTTTATCATATCAGAAGCGAACATACTGCAATCACTTCTGGTGTGAGATAATTGGCCGTTTGCAAGGACATTGCCCAGGGGAAGCCCAGATGTGTTGCTATCCTATGGGAGGCTTCTCTCATGTCCCTTCATGGGAAGCTGGGGTTGACAGATGGGAGCTCACCCCATCTTCAGGTCTTCAAGTCAGCAGTTCAGCTGGCACAAGAGTTTAACCCAGATTCAATCCCTGGCATCTCCAGGTAGGATTAGGAAAGGATTGTATGTGAAAACTCTTAGAGCTGATAGGAATAAGTAATGATAATAATGTGATAGAGAAAGACTCAGAGTTGGGCACATCCCAAATTCATATGGTGTAGAGTACAGATATTCCTTGATCACCAAGGTGAGAGGAAATGAAGTCTGGGCAATATCAACTTACCCAAAGAAAGAAGGAGTAGGGCTGAACAGCTCTCCCATGGAAGGGAATTGCACAGCCTAGGAGTAGCCACTGTTGTCACCAGGTGGACCATGTGATGGCAGTGAGACTGAGAAAAGGTCCTTCCCAACTATCTTGAAACTCAAGCTGGTGTATATAGGGAGATATGATTTTTCAGACTTAAACTTGGGTCAAAGCTATATAGGGCTTAAAAAGTCATAATCAGCCCTTTAAATTCTGCCACCCCAACCAAGAAAATAGATTGACTGGATTGATAAATTACTCTTTCTTCTGCCATGCTGTTTTGTATTCAAATGCACATCCATCCTCTTAGCTCTGCTCCTCCAGAATATAATGTATCTCCCACAATTATGTCAATCTTGAAAACAGCTGAAATAGCCAGACAAAAGGAAGGGGGTTATATATTCACAGCATATGTATGTGTATGTGACTACAAAATAAATATATTGATTACTGCTTTCTAGGCAAATGAGCATACATAGGAAATCTTTGCTTGAGAAATACAGACACTGAGCTAAGTTCAGTTTGGAAATTTGGCTCTATCCGTTAACATTCCAGCATGTTTTTCAAATCATGGGGCTATTAAAAAAAAGTCAACTCTATCCAGATTTAAATTCCCCAAATCTCAGCAGCTTCTTTGTGGTTTCTGATTGGCAGAGATACAGAAAAAAAAATTAAAAGCCTTATCACAGAAGCAAAAATGAAACATTTTTTGAGGGGTGTCAAACTAAACTTCAGAAACATCTTGAATGAAATCCTCTGTGAACACTTTGGGTGACAGAATCAACATCTTTGAGCATCTGTCAGTCTGAAAAATGACAGCAAAACCAGTATGTTTTATTTTTGAAAGCAAGGGAGAGACAGGGGGAGGAACAAAGAGAGAGAGAGAGAGAGGTTGAAAAAGGAAATTCTTTCTTTGTATTATCTAAATTGCTATCCTGGGGTATTTCCTTGACACTTGGCTCATAAAAGGTAAAGCACCATTTGGAACTCATTTTGCAGGAGAGTTGGGGAGGGTGCATTGACTGTACGTTTTGGTGAATTGCATAGCATGACACTATCTGCTAAAAATTGGGGGGAAACAAAAGAAGATATGTTGAACTTGAAAAAACTTTCCATGTGGTCTCAGCTGCCTCTTGTAATCTGCATGGACTTCTGCATTTACTAGTCTTATTGCAGTGAGGAGCAATCTGCAGCTTCAAAATAATGGCTCTTTTGAAAGAATTGTCATAGTTTGCAAAATCAGGGAGAGATTATGGCCCTTTTACACAATGTGTGCGTCTAAATGTTATCTAGGGTGATTGTATTTCAAGATTTTTAGCCCCAATAACAAATATTACATTGATTTATATATATATTTCCCTTCTTCTTCTTTCCCCTTTTCTTATTTTCTTTCCCCTTACTCCTTAAAATTATATGTAAGCATGCTAAACTGAAAATAAAAATTCTGGTGCAGTCTAACAAAGAATAAGGAATAACTCAGGTAATAGTGCCACAAACCACAATTTCATAATCAGTGGGATCCAACAATTGGTTTAAGATATTTAGGCCTATGCTCCAAACATATAGGGAGTAAATTTACAGTTTAGAAAAAAAGAAGAGTACGAAGGAGCATGAAGGAGAAACATACATTATGTATAGCATGGTCTGGGACAACAAAATGACATAGGACATAGGCTGATAGAATTTTGCCAGGAAAACTCACTGTGCATGACAAATATTCTCTTCCAACAATCTAAAAGACAGCTTTATACATGGACTTCACCAGATGGTCAACACCAAAATCAGATTGACTACATCCTTTGCAGCCAAAGTTGGTGGACATCCATCCAGTCAGTGAAAACAAGACCTGGGGCTGACTGTAGATCACGAACTTCTTATTGCACAATTTAGAATCAGACTAAAGAGATCAGAGAAAACAGACCAGTAGGATATGATCTCACTAATATTCCCAGTGAATATGCAGTGGAGGTGAAGAACAGATTTAAGGGACTAGATTTGATAAATAGAGTACCAGAAGAACTATGGACAGAAGTCCGTGACATGGTTCAGGAGGCAGCAACAAAGTACACCCTAAAGAAACAGACTTCCCGCGCCCTGCAAAGCTGGAAAGGGGGAAGTAGCTTTGCCACCTCCCTCTGTTGGGGAGGCATGGCCAGGAGCAGGGCTCTGCTTCCTCAGAGGCCCCACTCCGCACTTTGCCGGGGGTGTTGACCCACCCATCCACCACCAACAGTATAGTATTTTTGGTCGCTCAGGGGCTGAGTAGGATTTTTTTCCCTTTCATGTTCTGGGAGGGTTTTTCACCTACCCTATACTGTTATTGGTTCAAATTGGGAGGTGTGGTCAGTAAATAGGTCTTAAGCAGAGATTATAGGATAATGACATATTCACCCAGGCACCTGATTTTTGGTGTAGGCCAGAAGTGAATTCCCCTGGCTAGGGTTCAAACAACCCAGGCAGGGGATGACGTCAATTGCCTAGAAACAGGAGAGGCTTGACCACAATTCCTTGGAGCAAAAATCTCCGCTATGTTTCCCTTAAGGTCATCCGGGTTTAATTTTGATGGAGGCCTGGTGTTTCGCCCTAATTTGTTGCCAGCCATGGGTCGGGAATGACCACTACCTGGTATTTATCTCTCACCAAATCTAACACACAATCAAAAGTTATGACATAGCTAATAGTTGCAAATGTAAACTTGGTAACAGTTAATAAAGTTGCCCTAATTTGAACCCAATACATTGTGTGTTCTCCTTATTTCGGAGGGTTGAATTTTCAATCTCTTCTTACAAGATTCACCATTTTTTAAAATTATATCCATATCTATGTTACAAGAAGATACAATTGCTGAAGTTATGGCTTTCTCCTTGTATATAAAATATGTCATGGATTTTCTAATGGAATTTGAACAGAAAGTAGAATATTTTACTAAGGACTTCATCACATTAATGTTTTTAAGCATCCTAGGACACTGGAGGGTCAGAGACAGATGGAGCACATCCATCCAGTGGGGCTCTGTCCATCAGTGTCCTGCAATCATTCTATAATGCTGCCCAGAGAACACAGGAGGCTTCATGTATTCTCATTGACAAGAATGGGGATAGCACAGATGTAAGCCAGGTGACCATGCTTTCCCCCATGGGGAAATGTGGGTGACGTGGGGCATGGGGTAATGGTTTCCCCTAGTGACCACTGGATTCACCACACTGCCTGGTGAATCCCTCTGCTATCACTCACTTTTGTACCTCAATGTGATGAGGTCCTAAATCATGTGTAGGGAATGTATGCAGAAGGTACTGGGGTGGATTTGCCTTTAGACAGAGTGAAGAAACTGCCCTTGATAGCAAATGCTGAAAAGCAGAGAACACCAGCAAGGTGTGGGAAGAAAAACTGCAAATGACAATGTCCATATTGCTGGTGTTGCAGCATTTCACAGTAGCTGGGACAATTGGCTTCTGCACATGAAACTGGAGGCAAGATAGTATTTCATTTATCACAGCAGGATATCTTAGGATGTCCCTGCTCTGATAACACTGGTTTCTTGTAGTGTTGTGATGATTTAAGTGCCTACCCCAAGCTGGTTTCACTTGACAACATAGCAGCTCAGACAAATAACTATGCATACTATGAATAATAATTCTTTTATGCTGGCCTCAAGTCAGTGAAGCCAGTATGAAGCCATCTGTAGGCAATCTATAGGATGGGATTTTGGAGACAGACAGTGTGGTGTCTCAGCAGGCCTGAACACTAATATCTTTCTGTTTAGAGATTAATTACTTTCTCTGTGGCTGTAGCATTAGTTGCTTTAGTTGTTCTCTATGGCCTTTCTATAAAAAGAAAGGAATTTTTAAAAATGGAAAAATTGTTGAAAAAACAGTTTTTCTAGTATTGAGAAATCCTGATAAGAATCCTGGACTGATGAAACCCTCTCATTTTGAGAGTTATTGTGTGCAAAAGTGACATGTGATTATTTTTTAAAGCATTTTTCATGCACAAAACAGCATTTTCTGTCCATGAAAAATCATTTTTGCATGAAAAATATCTCTATGCAGAATTCTTAATTCCTGTACAAATATTACTTGCAAATAGGACGAAATTTATGTATGAATTATATTGGTGAATTTGGATTTGATTTCACTGTATTTCTCATTTCCTCTTATGTGTTCATTTCATCTCATGGTCCCAACAATTTTCAAATATATCAAGTCCACATGAAAACTGATGTACATTTCTAGTATCCACTTTTGTGAGTACTTTTGATTGTGTGTGAGTGTTTTCCCCCAATATGATGAGTTTTACTAGTAATTTTCTCTAATATATGCATGCATCTCCAGGCTTATGTATATTTTAAAGTTGTAAATTGAGCTGAAAATTTGTAGATTATGAGGATGCAGGTTCATCAGGACCAAATTTGGTAACTTTGTCCAAAAATTTACACTTAACCAGTTTCTTCTCAGTTCTTACATTCATGTCATAAAACCATATCTGAGAGGAGCTGAATAACTTTCTGATGTTAGTATCCTGTTCCCTGATATGTTTCCTCCACTATGGATGAGTGCTTTAATGTGAAATTTGGGTATCTACTATCTTAACTGAAACAGCCCAAGTAAAGCTCCTCATTGTGATTCCAATGTATGTGCAGATCGGTTCATGAAGGAATAATATGAGGGTATTCAGAGAATGGAAATAATAATAATATGAATTATTTTTAAAAGGTCTCTGATATCCCAAAGCTTTATTTTCTATAATCAGGGAGTGAATGTTATCTAGGTATAAATGATTACTAAAATACTGGGGAAAGATTATCGGTCGTATTTTAATAACCTAGATGACTAAAAGCTTCAGGGTCTTTTTAAAAAATAAACTGCCTTGCAGACCACAAACCCTGCTGTTTTGGGGCTTGCTGCTTTACAGGAATTTGTAGAGAAATAAAGGATAATTTCTCTTTTCAATAGATTTTAAAATATGCTTTGAGTCTCCCCAAAGCAAACATTTTAAAACAAAATTATGGAACCTCTTTTGGAAAAATTATATCAATATATTTCTTTTTCCATGTGATTTCATAGAACTATAGCCCCTCTTGGGGGTGTAGAAGCAAACCTGAGCACATTTTTCCAGGCTGACATCATCTGTTTCACTCACACTTTCACATCCTGCATTAAACCTCCTGCATGCACATCAACAAGACAGGACTGTAAAAAGAGTGTAACTGGGGAACAGGGGTCTTTTTTGGTGATATTTGATAGGAGCAATTGTGTGCACTGCTGTTTTAGAGAAACTGTAGCTATACTCTACTATGTCAACAAAAGTCACTTTTGCCATATGGAAACCTAATTATGTCAGGATGATCTGTTCCAAAACACTTTGGAGAAATTCAAGTCATTATAAAAAAAAAGTTTCAAAAAGCATTTGAGAATCAAACCTTTCTTAAATAACAGTATTCATATTTCAGAGTTAGAAGTTACAGTTAACAGATTTGAGAATAATAAAAAGGACTTTCTTAGTTATTTTTAGGTGGTTGAAAATTTATTAGGTGAGAAGAAAACAGAGATATTTCCCAGCAGTCCTTCAGTATGTTTAATCTTACTTTCCTTTAAGACAGTGATAGAAACAAATCTGGCTCTATTGATATAAACGGCAACCTTTTCTCCAAGCGTCCCCTCTTCCCTTTCAGTACAAAACAGGCATTTTGTGCAAAAATATAGTGCAATAGCATTTTGGGGCCATGTATTTCAGCACAAGGTCAGTTCCCCCCAAACCTGGTCATGGGGATTCTGTGTGCTATATGTGGTCCAGGTCCATTATCGCAGGGGGTCCCAGTGCTCTGCCTTGATGCAGGGTGAACTATAACTTCTATCTTGTAGAGTCTGTCCCCCAAGCCCCTCCAGTCTGTTCAGTTCTTGATCAATTCTTCTGTGTTTGTTGTGTGCCATTACTTACTTACTTACTTAGGCGATCCCTCGTTGGACGAGTAAGATGGTTTTCCATTATGGATTTCCTTGTGGGTCCGTATGTGGCTGTGGAGCCCTATTCTTGCTCTGCATCTTCTTCTGCAGTGAGGGCATTGGTTTCCAGGTGGAAGGTGGTCCCGGTCGGGGTTGGCTTGATGCGCCTTCCTCCTGGCACGTTTCACTCTTTCACCCTCCACTCGTGCCTCCTCAAATTCTGCAGCACTGCTGGTCACAGCTGTCCTCCAGCTGGAGCGCTCAAGGGCCAGGGCTTCCCAGTTCTCAGTGTCTATGCCAGAGTTTTTAAGGTTGGCTTTGAGCCCATCTTTAAATCTCTTTTCCTGTCCACCAACATTCCGTTTTCCGTTCTTAAGTTCGGAGTAGAGCAACTGCTTTGGGAGACGGTGGTCAGGCATCCAGACAACGTGGCCGGCCCAGCGGAGTTGATGTTGGAGGACCATCGCTTCAATGCTGGTGGTCTTTGCTTCTTCCAGCACACTGACATTTGTCCGCTTGTCTTCCCAGGAGATTTGCAGGATTTTCCGGAGGCAGTGCTGATGGAAACGTTCCAGGAGCTGCATGTGACGTCTGTAGACAGTCCACGTCTCACAGGCATAGAGCAGGGTTGGGAGGACAATAGCTTTATAGACAAGCACCTTGGTCTCCCTACGGATGTCCCGGTCCTCAAACACTCTCTGCTTCATTCTGGAAAATGCTGCACTTGCAGAGCTCAGGCGGTGTTGTACTTCGGCGTCGATGTTGACTTTGGTGGAGAGGTGGCTGCCAAGGTAGCGGAAATGATCAACATTTTCTAATGTTACACCATTAAGCTGTATCACTGGCATTGGAGAGGGGTTGGCTGGTGCCTGCTGGAAAAGCACCTTGGTTTTTTCAATGTTCAATGACAGGCCGAGCTTCTCATATGCTTCTGCGAAGGTGTTTAGAGTGGCTTGTAGATCTTCTTCTGAATGCGCACAGACGACATTGTCATCAGCATACTGGAGTTCTATAACAGATGTTGTTGAAACCTTGGTTTTGGCTTTCAGTCTGCTGAGGTTGAATAGCTTGCCATCTGTCCGATAGATTATTTCCACTCCGGTGGAAAGCTTCCCATCAACAAGGTGAAGTATCATAGCGATGAAGATGGAGAATAGAGTTGGGGCAATAACACATCCCTGTTTGACACCGGATTCCACTTTAAATGGGTCACTTTGGGAGCCATTGCTGTCCAAAAGTGTTGCCATCATGTCATCATGGAGGAGCCGCAGGATGTTCACAAATTTGCTTGGGCACCCGAATTTTTGGAGGATGGTCCAGAGAGCGCTGCAATTCACTGTGTCGAATGCCTTTGCAAGGTCGATGAATGCCATGTACAGAGGTTGGTTTTGTTCCCTGCATTTTTCTTGGAGCTGTCGTGCAGTGAAGATCATGTCCACGGTTCCTCTGGAGGGGCGGAAGCCGTTCTGGGATTCTGGGAGGGTGTCTTCTGAGAGGGGCAGAAGGCGGTTTGCAAGGATTCTTGCGAGGATTTTCCCAGCAGAGGTTAGAAGGGAGATACCTTGATAGTTTCTGCAGTCTGTTCTTTCCCCTTTTTTGAAGAGGGTGATGATGGTGGCATCCTTGAAGTCTGCTGGGATTTTCTCGGTCACCCACACTTTTTCTATGAGCTGGTGGAGTTGGTGTGTCAGCTCAGGTCCTCCCTCTTTAAAGATTTCAGCAGGGATCCCGTCTGGTCCACTGGCTTTGTTATTCTTCTGTTGGCTGATGGCATTGCTGACTTCTTCCAAACTGGGCAGTGCTGCAAGCTCATCCCTGGTTTGTTGTTGTGGGATTTGTGAGAGGACCTCTTCGGCCACATTGGAGCTGCGGTTCAGGAGGCTTTGGTAGTGTTCTTTCCAATGTAGTGCAATTGAGTTTTGGTCCTTCAGAAGTTTGGTTCCATCTGATGAGCATAGAGGCTGTATGCCATGGTTTCTTGGTCTGTAGATGACCTTTGTGGCTTTGAAAAATCCCTGAGCATTATGGGTATCTGCCAGGTGTTGGATTTCTTCGGCCTTCTTTGTCCACCAGATGTTCTTGAGCTCTCTTGTCCTTCTTTGGACCTCAGCTTTTGCACTGGCATAGATCTTTTTCTTAGCAGCACAGTTGATGTCTCTCTGCCATGCTTGGAAGGCTTTCCTTTTCTTGTCAATTAGCTGTTGGATCTCGATGTCATTTTCATCAAACCAGTCTTGATGTTTCTTGGCTTGGTATCCAATAATTTCTTCGCAGGCTTGGATGATGGAGGTCTTCAGTTTGTTCCAATGTTCCTCAACATTTTCGGGGTGTACTGTGGGTAGATGGTTCTTGAGTGCTGTTTGGAGATGGGCTCATCTGGAGGGCTCCTGAAGGGCTTGGGTGCTCATTTTGTGCCTTGTCTTCCTTCCTTGGAGTCTGCGCTTGGGAGCGATCTTGATAGCCATCGAGGATTGAATTAGCCTGTGGTCAGTCCAGCAGTCGTCAGCACCTGTCATGGCTCTTGTGAGGAGCACGTCACGGCGGTCTCTGGCGCGTGTGATTACATAGTCTAAGAGGTGCCAATGCTTTGACCGGGGGTGCTTCCATGATGTCTTGAACTTGTTTTTCTGGCGGAAGAGCGTGTTGGTGATGACAAGGTTGTGCTCCGCACATTTGGTGAGAAGCAGGATGCCATTTGAGTTGCTGTTTCCAACCCTGTCTTTTCCTATGGTCCCTGGCCACAGGTCGAAGTCTCGCCCGACTCTTGCATTGAAGTCCCCCAGGAGGATGATTTTGTCCTCCTTAGGTATCCGCGATAGGACGGTGTCCAGCTGACAGTAGAATTTCTCCTTGATGTCTTCGTCAGCATCTAGTGTTGGTGCATAGGCACTTATGATGGTTGCCCGTTGGTTTTTGGCAAGATCAATTCGGAGGGTTGAGAGTCGTTCATTGATGCCAGTGGGTGCTTCGGGCAGAAGTTTCATCAGATCATTTCTGATGGCGAAGCCAACTCCGTGCATTCTTTGGTCTTTTTCGGGCAGTCCCTTCCAGAAGAAGGTGTAGCCTCCTTTTTCTTCCTTCAGCTGTCCCTCTTCTGCTCTCCGGGTCTCCTGAAGGGCTGCTATGTCGATGTTGAAGTGTCCCAGCTCCCTTGCAATGATGGCAGTTCTGCGTTCGGGGCGTTCACTGCTGCTGTTGTCCATCAGAGTCCGTACGTTCCACGTACCGAAGTTCATTTTTCTTTTTTGGCTGCAGGGTGGTGACCCCACTGGACGCGGCAGTCCAGTCAGGGATAAGTGAGGCAGACTATGTTTAGGGCACCTTTTCTAGCCCCCTCCCCGTGTGGGGTGAGCAGAGTGGGTCCTAAAAAGGGCTGCTCAGTCGCGGATACAGCTGCTGAACTACTCAACTGCCTCGGACCTTGAGGTAGAACGACTGAGTCCGTACCCACCGCCCATGTGCCAGTCTGTGACTAGGGGCTTCCAGATTTCACAGTCCTGCCCCCATCGCCACTTGCTGATCGCCATGGGGCTTTGGTTGGTTTGTTTTTATTTTCTTTGGAAGACGCCTGTGTGTGGGTTTTTTTTAATGTGTGGAGGTCAGTGCACAACTGATCAACACACAGACTTCACAGAGTGAGGTTCCACTGTGTGCCATAGGAAAGGGTAGAAAAGGGTTAAGTGAGAGGCAGTGGGCAGGACCATGCAAATTCTACACAAAGAACCATGGGATGCCTGCTTGTGGTGGGGGAACATCTAGGATGAAATTGTTTCTGAATGTAAGCATTCCTTGGGTGGTGGGCTGTAATGTTTGGGGAGGATATTGACAGTGTTTGGGCTACATGTTCATGGTGCTCGCTTTAACCCACAATATCAGTTGAGGGAGTGTCTTTGGAGGTTTCTCAACACTTGGAACTATAGCCTGTTTGTGGAGGTGGGAGGCTGTATATGTAAGTGGACACCTCCTCCACAGACATATATACACATTTTCACTTTTATTATGTGTATAGAAGATATCATTCTTAATGTTTAGATGGAATATTTTTTCTAGTAGTTTGAACACATTGTGTTGAATTCTAGTCTCTGGAGTAACAAAAATCAAGCTTCTCCATCTTCCACATTTCATCCCTTCACATATTTAAACATGACCATCATGTCACTTCCCAGTTTTAAATCATTTCTCAAAAGACTTTGTTTCAAGATCTAGACTGATAGTCCTTCTCTGGGCACGTTCCAGCTTGTCAGTATCCTTGAACCGCTTCAATATGTATGACACCATTGACAGGAATCCCTTTTGTAAGATGCCCACTACAGAAATATGAAAATGCATGAAGACCAGATAAATTTCAATCGGTTCATCACCAAATGCTTGTAATGAATTTTATCAGTTATTTTCTTTTACACTAGGGCTTTTTTTTTGGCTGCTTGAGTACTGGGTCTTTTCAAACACCTTGGGAAGAGAATTAAAATGGTGCCTTTCCAAAAGATTTGACAGACTGCTGTGTTACTCAAAATATTCTTTTAATGTCCATCTTCGAATTCTCATTCATTCAAAACCCTGCTTGTTCCTGTCACTTAGTGTCTTCCTTCTAAAGTCTTTTTATTAAAGTAGTTCCTGTTTTTATGATAGTGATTTTATATTTCAGCTTCTTTTTGTTCTTTCAGCCACAGTGTTCTTAATTACCTTCCTGTTACTAGAATGAAACTTTAATTCCTTACTTTTCTTAATGGTTAGTGGAAAATTTTTTTTCCAAAAAATCAACAGTTATAAATGTTATCTGACATAAATCAAATGTTGCAAAATGTGTTAGAAGTTATGAAACCAAAAATTAAAGTATTTTCCAAAGTAAAAGAAACCATCAAATGAATGAGCCAGTTCAGGTTTTTTAAAATAATGGAACAGAAAATAATTCACCAGCTCAGAAACAAAACAAGGGAAGAGCAGACTTCACAATGGATATGCTTGTGTTGTAACTGATTTTTAAATAGGGGAAAAAACAACCGTTATTATAAATGGCAGACATGCAGACAAACCACAAATATTCAGTGACTCGAATATACCTGATTCTTTGCCCTCTGGGGGGAGGGGAATTAAACAAATTTTCCTCTATATAGGAAATTCTTGATGTAAATGCAACTTAAATTTTGCATGGCATTAAGTATAGCAAAATGTGGCCCTTCAAAGGGATGCTCTACTGTTCTGTGGAAGTGTAACTGGGAGGAAAAGAAGTGAAAGCTGTGTTCCATACAACATAACCTTAAAAAAAGGAGGTATCCTGGTTGTAAATTCCTGACTGATTTAAAACCATTGATAATAATAATGGGAAGGGTTGGTTCATAAAACATATTACAGATGTGGACCAAAACAGATGGTTTGGAAGCAGCTATAGTAGTCATATTTGTTATTTATTTGCTGTTATGCTTTTACCATATTATTTTGGGTAGTTTATATTTTAATAAAATATGGTGCTACAGCTATTTTGCTCTCACTGCAGCCATCTGAGGTATTGTTGTGATTATTTAACATATTTTCACACTTGTCCTTCAAAAGAGTTGATTACAATTTTTATCAGGTTTTCTCATTTACCCTCACAAAACCTTGTGCAATGAGGTGTATCCATTCCAGAAATAAGAACTAGTCAAAGGTAGTCCCCAGAAATCTCTCTGTCTTGAGACCTCATGCCATCCTGGGTTTTAAGACCTTGATATTGATTTATTTTCAGAAACCTTTAAGAAGAAGGCTGCAGTCGCTCCTGATAGATTTTTTGTAAACTTCCTTGTTTAAAATTGGATACTGCCTTCTGAATACAACTATGATAAGCAAATAGACTGTTCTTATTTTTAGGGCTTGGCTAGGTGAGAGCAAGAGTAGCACTATTTCACCTTTGATAATTGTGCTGCAACTGAACCTGTCAAAATTCACTCTTCTATTCATTTTAATTATTTAATAAAACTCCCTCTTTTATTCATTTTAATTATTTAATAAGGATCTATTTTGAAATGTTTTTGCATGATTTTGTGCAGGCTGTGCTGTGCTGGGTTTAAAACAAAACAAGCATTCATTTACTTAAATATTTCAGTAGGGCGAGTGGTTTTCAATCTCTTTTACTTTAAAGGCCACCTGAGATCTCATGTACAAAGAATTTATTCCCACTCCAGCAGTCTAGTCACGTGCTGGTTCTGCATATGTGTGGTTTGCACTAGATCAGAGAGAAAAATTAGATTTTGTTGTTCTACCAAGGCTCCTGCCACCTGAACTGGTTTCTCTTTCTGGTATGGAAATCTTAGGTAATATCAGGATTCAGTCTAACAATGCCCCACAAGCTAAGGAAGCTATTTTGGTCTTAAAGCAGTGCCTGTCATTAATAATGGACTGCATGAAGTTGAACAGATTCAAATTTAACCCAGGAAAGATTGATATGAGCCTGGTGAATTGAAAGACAGATGATGGACTAGGGACCCAGCATGTGCTGGAAAGGGTTACACTCTAGGCCTGTTTGATCAAGAAAAAATTTGTTTCTAAAATCGATTTGTAATTGGGGTGTTTTTTTGTTTTGATATTTAAAATATTTACAAAACTTTCCAAAAAAATGTTTTGTTATTTACGAAATTTCGTAAATATTTACAAAACATTTTGTAAGTGTGAATGTTGCAGTAATGGTCACCTTGATTAGCATTGAATGGCTTTCATTTCTCCCACCCTGGACATTCCATAGATAAACTCCATTTGCCTAGTTTCCAACAGACCTCTGAGGATGCCTGCCATAGATGTGGGCAAAATGTCAGGAGAGAATGCTTCTGGAACATGGTCATACACTCATACAGCCCTGAAAACTCACAGCAAAAGAGCCTGGATGGATGCAGCCTTCAATTTGTGGCAATCAGATGGTATTGGTCTCATCTCAGGCGGGCCACGGAGGCAGAGCCGGCGCTGCAGGAATCCCCTCCCCGGCTCCTGCGCTCCGGCTCCTGCGCCCTCCTCCTCCTCCTCCTCCCAGCTGTGTTGCAGGAAGTGCCAGGAGGAGGAGGAGGAGGAGGAGGGCGCAGGAGCCGGAGCCGATTGGATGGCGCGCGGAGGCCGGTTGTAAGGATGAGCGCGCGCGCGCCATCCAATCGGCTCCGGCTCCTGCGCCCTCCTCCTCCTCCTCCTCCCAGCTGTGTTGCAGGAAGTGCCAGGAGGAGGAGGAGGGCGCAGGAGCCGGAGCCGATTGGATGGCGCGTGGAGGCCGGTTGTAAGGGTGAGCGCGCGTGGGCCGGGCGCCCAACAGGCAGGGGCGGTGCTTGGCTCACTGGGTGTGCGCTCGCGCCGCCCCTTCGCCCCGCCCGCCCCATTTACAAAACGGGCGAAAGCTCGTAAATACTGTGGGAGTTGCCGTTTCGATATTTAAAAACCCTTCCGGGTTTGAAAATATGTTTTGTTATCGTACCGTAAATGCAAAAATTAACGAATGTTTTACGAATTACGAAATTAACGAACGAAACCGCACAGGCCTATTACACTCCCCTTCAAGGCATAGATTCATAGCTTGGGCGTCTTCCTGAAATCAGCCCTGTGTCTGGAAGCCCAGGTTTCAGTGGTGACTAGGAGTGCAGTGGTAACATTGTGTACTAAGCTTGTGTTCTACCTGCACTTGTTCTTCGGGGTGAAACATACCTTAGTTATATCTAGGTTAGATAACTGTAATGTGCTCAATGTGGGGTTCATTTGAAGAGTGTTCAGAAACCTTAACTGCTCCAAAGAACTGCAGTCTGAACTGGAACTAGGACTGACTACAGGGAACGCACAACTTCCTTGTTGCAACAGTTAATCTGGTTGCCAAACTGTTTTTGGGCACAATTCAAGGGGCTGGTTGTGACCATGTTCTTTGAGATCTGCCGATGTATCCCATCACCCACACGGTTACATCTGATTGGATCATGGGCATTCTCAGTGGTTGTTCCCATGCTCCGCAACTCCCTTTCCAGAGAAGTTAGACTGGCACCACCCTTACTGTCTTTTTGCAGACATTTAAAGACTTTTCTATTCCAATGGTTATTTGATGAGTGACTATTTAAGGCTAATGTTAGACAATGTGCTGAACATTGCTTTTTTGTGCTGGTGAATATGTATGTGTATTTTAATGACATGTTTTAATCATGTTTTAATTTTCTGATTTCTTAACCTTGTTTTAATTTTGATATCTTATTGATTTTAACTTTTTTTTAAAATGTAAGTTACTTTGAGTCCTGATCTGGGAAAAAGGCAGAACAGAAATAGAGGGAGGAGAAAAATTAGTAGTAGTTGTAATAGTAATTGTAATAGTTGTTGTTTTCAGTCAACATGTATGGCAACATGTCTTGTCTCTTTGGGTTGCGGAGATTGAATGGCTATCTCCTCTCCATGAATTAATTCTACTTCTGGAAAGGACTCAGAGCCTGATGAATTACTAGCACCAACAAAGAAATATCAGACCCAGACAGCAATCCTTTCACTTTAAAGGTTGAATGTTAGTATGGATGATATTGTGACTCCAATGTTACCTAGAGAAGGAGTGACACTAGGGGATTTCACTCAAGCAATATTCCATTTATTGACTTTATTAAAAAGGCATTTGGATTAATGTATACTTCATACAGAGGTTTTCTGAGGTTGAGTCTCAGACTGTGATTTTTACTGAAACAAATGGAAATCATTATATTATGATGAACTAGAGTCAACCTTTGTTTTTCAGGCTATTAAAAATAAAATTAATAATGCTTAATTTAATTATTTTCCTCTCCCACCTCCAGGCCCGTAGCCAGGATTTCGTTTCGGGGGGGGGGGGGGGCTAAATTTTTTTTGGGGGGGGCTGAGTTTTGGGGGGGGGGGCTGAGTCTGAGTGAAAGAGGGTCTAGCCTAGCAAACCTTTTGTATCATTACCCCAATACCCCCATGCATATGGGATATATTGAGTATGGTGATCAGATCATGATATGAATAAACATAAGTTTAAATAATGCACCAATAAGGCCTTTTCACGAACCACCATGAAAATTTGGGGGGGGGGGGGCTGAAGCCCCCTGAGCCCCCCCCCCTGGCTACATGCCTGCCCACCTCAATATTTTTCTTTGTAATTCTTATGGAAAATAAAATAAAATAAATGCTTGAAAATATTTATCATGATGTTGTTGTCATATGCTGCACACTTGCTCCAACTTCAGTATGGTAGTTTTTCCAAACAATGAATCACATATGTGGTTTGGCTCTTGCTATATGGTGTGTCTACCACCTGCCATCTGTTTTTCTGGTGACAAAGAGGTAAAATATGTGGGGAGGGAGAAGGGGAAAACAGCCATTTGCAATGTGGCCTTTCACATAGAATGACTTGTCATGTGGCTTGTTAGTAATGTGGCCTGAATTTACTTGGACTTATATAGTACTAGTAGCTAGGTACAAGTAGCTGCACCCTATCTCCTATGCAATAGTGTCAATACAAGTAATCCTTTCAGCTGACACAGTATGTCAGCATTAATTAGTTTGCCAGTAGGAACAGTGAGATGAAATCTTCTCAGTCCCATGTTGTTTCACTTTCCCTCTTGTATTCTGTAATGCTTCCAAGAATGATTTAGGGATGTTTATGTCTCTCTCCCCCTTGTGCAATCTTGCATCTGGACATAGAACTGGAAGCTTATGCAGACATCATTTGTCCTGCCTGGTGCTTGGCTTAAATAAAACCTTGAATTTAACAACCAGCTCCAGAACAGAAGCAGATATTCAATAAATCACTCTAATAGCCAAGCTGTGAAATATAACTCTTTTTTAAAAGTCCCACTTATTCAGGGATTAGAAAATAATAAATGAGGGCAGTACTATCACCCTGTTTGTATATATACAGCCACATAACAGTTTTCTTTATTTTTTTTTTTAACAAAAGGATCCTGCCTCTAAATGTTAGTACTACATAAGAGTTGCAGAATTTGGTAATGTTTAGGGGTAATTGACCTCTTCACATGTACCTTTTTTTCAGGGGCAGCTGGATTTTTAGGGTTCAGCCATGAAGCTCAATGGCTCCCATCACACTCATCAACTACATCCTGGGCAGCTTCATGGTTGAAGTGCTGCCACTGCCTCAAAAATGGCGCAGACAACAGCATGCTCCCCGTCTTTCTATTTGGAAAGATAGATTGAGCCACTAAAAAGGGGCTTCCCCCATGTGATGAGAAAGGGGAGGGGAAGCTATGCCAGAACGGGGAATGGGGGGTCAGGTCTCCATGCTCCCTGCACTTCTGCCAGTGGGATGCAGTAATCTGGGACATCTTCAGGAGCATGTGTGACAAGGTTGTAAGACATGTTAATCTTTAGCCTTTCAGCAAGATTTTGGAGTTTGGGAATGAAATCACCTAAAATGACTTTAGCTTGTGAGACTGGAAACCTACATAGTCTCATTGGAACCAAATGTTCATACACTCCCAGAAAATATGAACCTTAAAAGTTGTAACATTGTCTTGAAAAATGATCCATGTATATTTACAATCAGAGTGCCCTTTTGTTTCTCTAACAGATAATGCCAGTGAGAAAAATTCCATGCAAAGCCAATGCACCATCTGGATCTTTTTTTGCACGGGATAATACTGCTAATTTCTTATCTTGGTGCAGAGATGTAGGAGTGGATGACACATGTCTATTTGAGTCTGAAGGTCTGGGTACGTACCAACCCTTACTTATTATGTTTTCCATTATGCTGTATTGATATATCAGCTATGGGTGCAGAATCAATTTTATGACAAAATCATGTAGTTTTTCAAATGGGTGTTTTGAAATGCAAGATGACTAATCTGCTTTTTATAATATGTAGTAATTCATACTTGCTTGGGTTTTTTAAAAAGTGCCTGTCTTCATTTACTCATCTGCTGTCAAATCAGCATCACCTTATGATGACCACATGAATGAGACCAAGGGCACTTCCACACAGCCTTATATCCCAGAATATCAAGGCAGAAAATCCCACAATATCTGCTTTGAACTGGATTATCTGAGTCCACACTCAGATAATGTGGGATTTCCTGCCTTGATATTCTGGGATATAGGTTGTGTGTGATGGGAGCCAATTAATTCCACTAGTTGCTTTGCTCAGGTATTTCAAACTCAGGGCAAAAATTTCCTTGATTGAATCAATTCAACTATAATGTGATCTCCCTCTTTTTCTTTGGCTTTTCCTCTTTATTATTATTTTTCCAGTGAGTAATGTTGTTTCATGATATGCACAAACTGTGACAACTTCTGTCTAGTCGTCTTTCCTTCTAGTAAAACTTCCAGCTTGATTTGTTCTCAGACTCTTTCATTTATTGTTTTAGTAGTCCATCTGCTTCCGGGAACAATTCAAAGTGCTGGCTTTAGCCTATAAAGCCCTAAACGGTTTCGGTCCAACTTACCTATCCAAACATATCTCTCCCTATGAACCATCCTGAATGCTAAGATCTTCTGGGGAGGCCCTGCTCTTGCTCTTGCCTTCCTCACAGATGTGTCTGGCGGGGAAGAGAGACAGGGACTTCTCAGCAGTGGCCCCTCGACTGTGGAACACCCTGCCTAGAGAGATAAGATTGGCCCCTTCGCTCCTGTCCTTCCAAAGAATGGTGAAAACCTGGCTTTTCGAACAGGCCTTCCCAAATATGTCATAGATATATGATATTATGGACAACTGTTGACGCAACTGGACAATGATTTGAGATGGAGATGCTTTGATAATGTTTTTAAATGTTGTGTATGAGCTTTATGTTTTTATAGTGCTGTTAGTATTTTAAAGTATTAATGATTGTTTTAATTTGTTGTAACTACTCGGGCATCAAATTGTTGCCTATTGTTAACTACTCCGAGTCGCCCTTGGGCTGAGAAGGGCGGTATATAAATGTAGTAAATAATAATAAAATAATAATAATGTATAATTTTATCTGTAAAACTCTATTTTTATTTACACAAAAATGAAATAAATATCAATGCTGCAGTGTGTTAAACAAGTAATTTCTCTAGGTTTTCAGAATAATAAAATAGAAGGACATGTAAAGAGATGGTCAAAGAAGAAATCCTGGCCTTCTTCTGTTTAATTTTCAGAAGACACGGTCAATTCAACATAGGCTGGTATCTTAATGCACAATAAGTTCCATGAACAAAATACTGGTCAAAAGCTCATATTGCAGATCAATAAGAACTGCATGGTATCCTTCCAAAAATTATATGATTTTAGAGTGCAGATGTGAATTACTTGACAAAATGCTGCTTCATGCTCAAAAATCTTTTCTTATAGGAAAACAAATAAGATATTAGAGAGGGAGCATTCTTCTATCTAAATGTAATTCTTTATTTGCATTTTGAAATGGCACAACCCTGGGAGAATATTACTACTTGCTTTATTGAATGCTTTGATGTAGAGACTCCATTTCTGTTAAAACTATACAAAGGTGAAAGGGACAGAAATATTTAGTCCATCTGGTTATGTGCCTCAGCAGCAGTTTTCTGTATTTTCCAAGCTACCATACATGACCAGTGTTTCTATATTCCCTAATATTTTCTGATCATCTGCAATATCCCTTGTTATATTCTTCTTATTAAAACTAAATGGATATAGATTAATCCTTTGGATGGGACTACAGGGAGAGCCATGAGAGAGGGAGATAAAATGACTAGCTTTCAGGGTCCATCCTGCAATATGGATTTCATTTAGTGAGCTCAGGAGGCAAAGATATTTTGCTGCCTGAGGTTGAACAGTAAATGTATCCTGGCAGTCAGAATCTGGACATGTTATTTCTGACACCTTAGGCAGAAAATGTTTCTCCTGGGAGTAAAAACAGTAATAATAAACCCTTCCTACAACTAAGACTAATCCATGTATGTCTGTATAGTTTCTCCTATGGCAATTCCTCCTACAATTGAGAAAGGGTTTTGGAAATATTTAACATATAATAGAAATATGTTGAAAACCTTTGCAGTCTGGGATTCTACCCAAAATCTACATGTATTTTTCAGTGCAGAAAACAGCAGAAAATGATATGCAATTTATTTCTATAGTCTCAGCAATTTCTGTATAGTCACTGGAGCAAAACAGCTAGCCGAATGTTCTTAAAAACTCAAAAGTTTGATCTTGACATTGTGATTTTGCTGTGTATTTCCTGTGTTGACTAAGAGGACTATTTTTTTTTCATTTGTGTATCCATGCACTCACAACATAGTTGAACTCTTTCACAGAGATTTATCTTAAGGGTTTCTGCAGCTACTCTTAAATAAATAAATAAATAAATAAATATTACACAATCATAAAAATGAGTAATGGTAGAAGTGAAGGACAAGGCAAGGATTTTGAGATCATCTCACAAATAAAAGTGCAAGAAAAAGGACACCAAAACAGAGGAAAAACAGATCAGTTGCAACCTAGATAACAGTTACACACATTCAAAAGCTTTGTGAACAATGGAAAACAGAAGGCTCTTGATGGCAGCACAGTGGGTTCATTTAGTTCTCTGAAAGACGTATATTCCTTCACAACAGCTTTTCAGTTTTATCTGCCTTCTGGCTCCAAACAATCTATTGATTCTCTTCGTTTTCAGGTGAAATACAATCTGGAAGCAGAAAGGTTGTCCTGAATTTTGTATCAAAAGAGATTTGTTATAAAATGAAAAAGAAAAAAAAATGATATGATATGATAATTTTGCTAAAATAGTTGCCCTTTGGTAGAAAGGTAAACCTAATACAAAAGCTGGATGTTTTGTAGTGATTCCCTACTGCGCAGAGGCAGGACAATGGCTCCAGCGTCTGTCTACACTGTAGAATTAATACAATTTGACATCACTTCAACTGTTATGGCTCAATCTTGGGAGTTGAAGTTTGGTGAGGCTCCAGTACCATTTGGCAGAGAAGGCTGAAGACCTTATAAAACTAAAACCCCCAAGATTCCATTGTATTGAGCCGTGACAGTTAAAGTGGTGTCGCACTGCATTTATTCTGCAGCTTAGATTAACTCTATGTGAAGGGAATCACAGCAGCTTGGAGTCATTCAAATTTACTTTTTGTGTACCAGTATTACCTAGACACGATTCTTCTTCTATTTTTTTTTACTTTCTTGAACTTTTTTTGTGGATAAAGCAATGTTGTTTTCCAAAAGTAATATAGTATACAATATTCATAATTCCCCAAAGTAACAGTTCAGTTATTCTTCATGCATTGCCTTAAAAATCCATTTAAACAAAGCAAAAGCCAAAAATTTTAGAGTATTTTAAAGGGAATGATCAAATGTTAAACTTTGCACTTGATAAAGTGATGATATTGCCAGTATTTATTATTTTGACAGAAAACGACAACAAAACAGTTATGCTCTAATGAGTCCCCAAGGTAACATTTCAAGTAATGTTACTTTCAATGTATTATTTCCAAACTCTGAGACAAATTGGGCTAAAATGTTTGATGAAGTCAAACTTTGGAAATGTTGGCCATATGCTAGACATAATATAACTGGCAAAGTTCCTTGAAGCAGGTACATGTGCCAGCCTTCAGGCAATTTCCTTGTGTATGTATGTATGTGTGTGTGTGTGTATGTATGTGTGTGTGTGTATATATATATATATATATATATATATATATATATATATATACACACACACACACACACACATATTCATACTATGATGAGAAATTTCAGAGCCAAAACATGAGATTTGCAGAAGGCAAAATCAATGGGGGTAGGTCTCAGAAATGTCTCAGAGGGTGGCCCTATTGATGTCATCAAGCATCCATCCCAAATGTCTGGAGCATGCAAATTGAATAAAAATACAAAGTCTAACAAATTGTAGTTATAAAAAAATCTGATTGGCATTTTGAAAAAAGAATCAAAGCTTTTCCTTGAACAGAGAAAAATCAAACTTTTCCTCACTTTGTCCAACACACTGCTTTTAACACAATGTAAGAATTGTTGTTCAAACAGAAAATTCTTCACTGAATGGCTTGCCCCCATCAACCAACTTAATTGGCTGGTTGCACTTCCATAATAACAACAGCAACCAGTCAGATTGTGGAATCTGCCCTCTCCAAATAAGTGAGCCAAGTGAGCCTTCATCCAGTTCTTGGGTAGAAACATGGAAAAGAAGAAGAGAAGTCATCAACAACTTTCACAGCAGACACCCCAACCCCAGTTTATATAAGTTGAGGATATTTTTCCACATACCAAATGCATAGATAAGATTTTTTTTAAAAAAAAAAAATGCAACATTTGAATCTGTACGACCTGTGGCCCTCCAAGTGTTTGGGACTCCAACTTCCAGAAGCCCTAGGCAGCTTATCCAAAGATCAGGAATTCTGGGAGCTGAAATCCAAAACACCTGGAGGGCTACAAGTTGTGCAGGCCTGCATTGAGTGAAGGAAGACTACATTGAGGAAGACTTGCATCACATCACTGGAATCCTAGCAAGTGAACCCCCAGCACTTGTACATAAGGCCAGATTGTGGAATATCTAAAGCTTGAAAGTCTGTTGTAAGTTCAGTTAACATCCATTCTTCCTGCCCTCTATAATTTAGAAAAATAAAATTGGGGTTGCTTTGGCTAGTCAACAGGACAGGGAGAGGAGGGAAAGGAGGCAGCCCAATAATGCTACTCCCCAATATTTAGCATGTAAGATCTGGTTGTTGTCACATGCATGAAAATCAGTCTGTTGCAAGCACAACCAGTGCCCCCTTCAACAAATAATGGTATACAAGATTAGAGGTATCTTATATTGGGAGCCCCCGATGGCACAGTGGGTTAAAACCACTGAGCTGCTGAACTTGCTGACTGAAAGGTCGCCGGTTCAAATGTGGGGAGTGGGGTAAGCTCCCACTGTTAGCCCCAGCTTCTGCCAACCTATCAGTTCAAAAACATGCAAGTGTGAGCAGATCAATAGGTACCGCTCCAACGGCAAGATAACGGCACTCAATGCAGTCATGCCGGCCACATGACCTTAGAGGTGTCTATGGACAACACCGGCTCTTTGACTTAGAAATGGAGATGAGCACCAACCCCAGAGTCAGACATGACTGGACTTAATGTCAGGGGAAAACCTTTACCTTTACCTATCCTATATAACCCCCAATACAGAACTGAACTTCAAGACCCCAGATACGTGATATCCTATACAAAACCAACACCAGGACACCTATTTACGATGTTTTGTAATGTTTTCGGGTACAACAATCTTTCTGTGAAATTTAAAGGGCAGGACAAGAACAACATTGTTTTAGTATTTTTTGTCCAGCAGAAATGAATGAGAACATGATCTGTCATATGACATTGTAAAACCTTTACTTAGCAAACCAAGGCAAGCACCTGATGGAAAATTAACCTGAAATTATTTTCTAAAATCAAATTAATTATCTGTAGACTGTATTTGTGTATTTATGTATTTATTTAAAGCATTTATATCCCATCCTTCTCACCCCTGAGGGGAGACTCAGGGCGGCTTACAATAGGCAATCATTAGATGCTGGAGATTGAATTAACAAACATAATTAAAACAACAATTATAAACATTCAAAGATTTAAAACATCTTCCATAAAAACTATGTGTCTTTAAGGAAGAAGGTTTAAGAAATATATGCCCCCTCATCATTTGTTCAAGAGAGTTGGTATTCCATTCTAGGGCTTAATGGTATCTAAATGCAGATAAATAACAATTTATCTGCAATTAGAAATCCACCTCATGTAGAGGTGGATTTCTTTCTCACTTACACAAGAAATTCATGTGGGTGAAGGACAAAACATTATGAAAGGCTCTATTCAGTATTGCCGGGAAAAGTGTCAGTGCATTACATACTTGAAATACTGGTGTTTACAATGCTTTATGAAAGACCTCTGTATCTTTGCAACTTTCCAGTTCTAACAATCTGATGGTTGCCAAGGTAACTTAGCTTTTTCACATACAGTAAGAGAAATAGGTGTGAAAAATCTGTGTAAATGGCTAGGAGCACAGCAAATGTTTATTCTCTTTTCTCTGTTAAGGTCGTGTATTTGCTAAGCTCCCTAGCCTACCAGATTTCAGTGCTCTCTCTCTCTCTCTCTCTCTCTCTCTCTCTCTCTCTCTCTCTGTGTGTGTGTGTGTATATATATATATATTCTTTCCTTTCAGCAGAAGGTAGACTGAGATCTATTGGATGATTTAAGATGGATTGTCATGTGTTTGTTATTGCCTAAAGTTAAGGTGGAAGGTTTTAACAACTGTGGTACTCATTATTTGTTTTTTAGGGTAGCAGTGGGAATGCTGTGGTTCTCTAGAAGTTTTTGGGCTGCAATTCCTACTAGCCTAGCCAATATGACAAACTGTAATGGGCACTAAAGGAGCATCTACATGGGTCACATACGATGAATGTTAATGCAGAGTGAGGCATTCTGGAAGAGCCTCACCATGCATGCTAGATGGCATCTGCACAGCTCAGTGGCACTGGAAGTGTTTCAGCACAAATTGACTGCCACCCTTACCTTGCTACCATTATTCTGGACTTTGCAGTGCCCACCAGGCATGAAAATAGCAATGTTTGTCATTAAGCAGTCTTTTCATGGCAAGTAGACCCCATGCATCATGAGGATGCCATGGAGTTCATTCACCCTGGCCCGACTCATATGACCTTTGTAGATGGGTCCTTCGAGACCTTTACTGATGTAGACTGAATGTATGGTTCCTTAGGTAATATGCACGACTGGTCTACAGAATTTGGTAGCAGCAAAAGTGATTCACAAACGTTGTTCATATGCCATGGTGATGAATAATGTGAACCCCACTGAAACAAACAGCCAATTGCTCCTAAAATTAGTATTATCTAAGAAATGCCACTACCTCTTCTATAGTATAGGGGAGGAATGTTTTTATTTTGCCCTCAAGGAGATGGGGATTGTTTCCCTAAAACCAGAATTAATTCCATTCATTATCTGTTTTGAAGAGAGAAATGGTCCTTCTGGCTCTAAATCGTATACAGTCAGCTCTCTCTATACATGGATTCTGTATGTACAGATCTAACAGCTATGGCATGATTTTAAAAAAATTCCAAAGGACCAAGCCTTGTTTTTGATATTTTATCTATGCCTATTTTATATAATAAGAACTGAGCATCTACAGATTTTGGTATTGGGATAGCAGGGTAGGTAAGGTCCTGGAACTAAACCTCAGCATATACCAAAAGCCAGCTGTATACCAAAATTGTACACCATAAATCCCATAAAGGAGAAAAGATACATTTTTAGGTTTGTTGTTTTTTAAAAAAATCCCATGAGATGGCACAGATTTCTGAGCTCCGGCAGTTGTGTCTGCTTTCCAGGACCTTGAGATGTTGCTCACCCCACCTTACAAGGTCATCGGGATCACCTATGGAGATCAAATAACATTTTCTTGGAGCAAGGACAACTAATTTGCTTTCTATGGTTTTTCTTCTTGCTTTGCAGGTTCTCAAGGTTTATTTTCTCGGCATAGGATATTTCAAATCGCGCTTTTGCTTAATAGAAGAGGTTATAGATAGGTCATAGACTCTATTGTGTACAGAATCGAGACAAAGCAAGAGATCCTTTTTATTCAGGACTTTAAAAAATGAATTGCATCTTGAATATGTAAATAAAATCAAGGTTGAAAGGAGTTCAAGAGGCATCTTGGGAAGAACTATAATAGATACACTCTTGAAATCCCTTCAACCTTTACACTATTGTGAATTGGGTCAGTTTTGGGTTTTTTTGCTTGTGTAGTAAAAATGCTGCTGGATGGTCTCTCTCTAGAAATGGTCCTCCTAGCATTTGATTTTCATTATGCAGGAATAAAAGTTACTTTAGTTTCCATTATGTAAAAACATTATGGCATGTCCACTGGGGCTTCTGAATTTCCTCTCTCTCCTCCCCCCCCCCCTTTATTACGGGGACACAGTCCCATTCTTTTGAAATTCTCACAAGAATCTCACAGCAAATACGGCAGCGGGAAGATGAAGAGCAAGGAACACTCCAGTAGGCAGAATTCTGTATGCACAAATTTCATTTTGCTTCTAGACATTGAAGGCACACTTTCAAAAACTGAGTGGGATTGACTCTCCACACTTCCTTTCCACATTATTCTCACACTATAGAGATGGTTTGCTCTGGTGGTGTTTGAACCTGACCTGAAAATGTTAAGGTTTTCTCTACTAACAAGTGGTCCTCTTTCCAACAACAATATAAAGCTAGGATAGTGGACCTCCACTGAAGCACTACAGATCTTGACAATGCCTAGGGCAAAAGTAAATTTGGTATCTCATGTAACTAATCATATGTGTGCATAAATTTATCATTTTTGGTAAATTTCCCACAAACCTGTAATTATGTCTAAAGAATATAATAACATAATACATGAGGGAGTTTCAGGATGAGATATACATTTTCTTTGTTCTTGATGATGCATCTGGACATGGTACCTGATTAGAACTCAAGTTATATCTGACACTGAAGTGTCTGGGTTGTGTTATGTGGAGGAAGTACTATCCATTGTAACACACCCTGCTCTTTCAAGGGAGGCACATAAAGCATGAAGGGAGACAGCAAGAGTGTGATCATAATCCTAATTTTCTTAGAAGGGCCTTCCTGGTAGGCTCTGACAAAATAAAACAGCTATATTTATTTATATGCTTATTTGCTTATTGTATTTAGAGACTCTCAGAGTGCATACATATTGTTAGTTAGAGAGTTCCTTGCTCAGGGGCTTACAATCTAAATAATGCACAATGCAAAAAGAAAGGGGAATAGCAGTATAGGAGGAGATCAATCCAGCAGGTTATTCTGTATGATCAAGGGTCTGAAGAACAAGCTCTATGAGGAGCGGTTCAAAGAGCTGGGCATAATTCGCTTGAGAAGAGAAGACTGAGAGGCGACATGAGTATGGTAGAGGCTCCTTCTTTGGAGGCTTTTAGGCAGAGGCTGGATGGCCATCTGTCGGGGTGCTTTGAATTCAATTTTCCTGCTTCTTGTCAGGGGGTTGGACTGGATGGCCCATGAGGTCTCTCCCAACGCAATGATTCTATGATTCTGTGATTCTCTGCCTCCAAGCCTAGGACATTAGCAGTTGGTATGGGTGGAAGACCTTTCATTTGCTTCTGGGCTGGGGCATGGTGGAGCCTGTAGCTTCTCCAAGGTTGTGTATATTTTCTCATTAATATTTTCCCCATCCTGACCCCCATACACTGATGTTGCTTAATCATGTGTGTACCAGTTTTCATTTGTATAACTTTTTTTGTTTACTGTAAAGCAATGCAAAATGCATTCTGAATTTGGCTTTCTGCACTGAATGTATCTTAATACAGCTTATAGTGAATTGCTACTTTAGGCCAAAAATTCTAGGCGACCTCAGTGGGAGTGTTGCCACTGGTTTACTTGTTCTGTTTATTTATGCTGCACTAAGTTCTTCAATTTCAATGAATTTGATTCTTCTGTGTTATTGAATGGTTATAGGAACTGGAGGCAATGAACACTCTCCATCTCTTTCTTCAAAGAATCTCTTCAGCAAGAAAAGGGTTTGCCTTCAGTTACTAGCATGCTAATGTGTGTGATACATTCTGGAAGAATTTGACCATTTAAAACTCACTCCTTCCTGGGTGCTTGTGACACTAGTATACATATGCATTTTGTGTGACTTATTCTGATGCAACATATAGAAATGTGATGATCTTTTCAGTAAAGCTGGGTTTCAGGAGTGATGTGTTTTATTTTTATTTTTATTTAAAAAAACATATCATCAGAGATACTTATTTTTACATTTTGTATTACACATGCACTGTAATGCCAGATTTGCCCAACTCTGACTCATTGACAACTCTTTGAAGCTACTGACAATGTAATGTGGCACTTGAGAAGAGAATTATATGGAAGTTGGGATGTTCCAAAAACCTGTCAGGCAAAGATTTGTGGTTGGTAGATTTCATTGGCTTAGTAGGTCACACATATTTGCAGGGCTCTGTTATATTTGCAGTGTCCTATTATAATAATTTAAATCATTTTTACACATTTAAATTAATAGTTTTGCAATAGTATTGCAATAGTATTGCAATAATAAATGAATATAATTGTATCATTTCTTCATGTCGAGCTATACAAAGATTCAAGAAATGAATTGTTAAGACTTCACTCTACATTAATTGGAAGTTCTCAGTAGGCATAAAAAAATTACACCGAAAGCCTTACTGAAACAAATTCAACAAGTTGAATCCTGTCCTGGGAGACAGGTGGGATATAACTTCAACAAATAAGTAAATAACATCCTATACTTTCAGCCCATTGCTCTTCTAAATTGCTTACTGGATGATAAAAATACATGTGAAAGATTTGAGGAGTGTTTAATCCTGCTTTTACCCTGTTGTTGCATCAGGAAAAGTGTTTTTCTGTTTTGTCTTTTTTCACAGAGCTTGTTTAAGCTATCCACATTTTTGTGTATGATTTCTCATTGTGAGGACTACGAAAACATTTTATTGCACATACAGTAGGCCTGTGTATTACATGTTGTGTAGTTTCAATAATGCATGAAGACACTGTCTGTGTATGAAGGCAAGGGCAGCCCACCTTGAGATCTCAAAAGCATCACACTCTCTGGGTGCCAAATCTGCAGGAAAATCCAGCTGTGCAGAGCCATACAGTTCTCTCTTTCTTTCTTTGTTGAGAAATGAATTAATTTATTTTCTTTGTGGACAGATATATAGCTGGGCTTTGGTCACTTCTGCTCACTGAGGAAAAAAAACAATTGACAGAAATGAAGCTTGACTTCTGTCACTGTTGTTTGTTGAGAAATGAGCCCATTTCCCTTCTTGGTAGACAGAAATGCAGCCAGGCTTCGGTCATCTCTGTCTGCTAAGAAATGAATCAATTTCCTTTCTCAATGGATAGAATCAACTGAAGCCTGGTTGCATTTCCATCCACTGAGATAGGAAATTGACTCTTTTCTCTTTGGAGAGAAAAGTAGTCATATTTCTGATGCTTCTCTCCACAGAAGAAAGAGATGGACTTCTTTTTGGTGGAGACACCCCAGCTTCCCACCAGTTTGGCATCTGCAGAGGAAGCTGCTTTTGAGAGCTAAGCATGAGTAGACAGCACCTCAACATTTGAGTCTTTCCTTCAGCTACTCTTAACTCTATGGGGCAGCAAAACAACTGGGTGGTAGTGGGGATATTTTCACTCTGTACTGCACAGTATTTGAAATTTCAGCAACATGCCAAGTAGGGGAAAGGGTTCCTGATATTATGCAAACATCATATTACATGAAGGATCCTGGAATGAATTCATCGTGTTATATATAGGTCTACTGTATATATTTTGAATCAGAAGTATGTTGTTATGAAAACACGCCATTGTCAATTGATCTGTAATCCTTATGCTTTCAGAGAAAGGGGTTTCCATGAGATTCTATGTTTTATGGACTTCAGACTTTTAATAGATATTTTTCATGACAAGATTCATAATGCTTCTGAATTTTTATGTAAAACAAAGCAAAGTAAAAGTTAATTAAATTATGCTTCCAGGATGTTAAAATTCTATTAAACAAGAAGCAAAATAATTGACTAGAATTTGTAAAGAATTTGCATAGACAAAAGTTACCACTGAAGATGACAATTATTTTTTTTAAACCAAGAAAGGAGGCATGAATAGAAAAAAAGTGTCTATTGATAAATGTACAAAAAAATTGAATTGTATTCTAGGATGTGCATAAGATGGGATGAAATTTTCAATAGTCTGGAAGATCCAAAATAAATGTTTTAAGTGACCTTGGAAGCCAGCTTGGTGTTCTGGGGAAAGGCAGCATATCAATCAATTAAATAAATACATCTGAATAAATACTTTTAAAGATGTTTTAACGGGGGAAAAATCTGCTCCCCTGAAGTGAAGTGTCAACTCTTCTTTAGTTCTGTATCTTGTTTCTACATATATGGCATTATAGATATATGGAATTATTCTTTTCTAGAATATCCATCCCTACCCACCCACTTCTTTAAAACAGTGGGACTCAATGCAGTGGTCAAGTTTCCAAGAAAGAGTAGCAAATGAGCACACATATGGTTCTGGTGCCCTGCACATTGGGAACACCTCCCCTCCCCCCCCCCCCCCCACACACACAATACACATCGGTCTGAGAAGCACTGCTTTAAACCACTTCTGTTACCCTTTACTCTGAGCCCTCCCTCCGGGGTGTGTGATAAGGGCGGGGTACAAATGTCTGAAATAAATAAATAATAATACTCATTCACTAATATTCACGTTCCACTTCAACAAACCCTTTCCTGAGAAATACATACCAAACCATCCTAAACTAGAGTAGGAATAACACAGTTCTTCAGAATACTGCAATTTCCCATATGCTCACCATTAGCTATTGCCAAGGCCTGATGAGTCTTGTAATCTACGAACACCTGGAGACCAGCATGAGCCCCACCTTGTCTTACGTTAACCTTGCCTTCACTTTAATTGCCACCCCAATTCTCCTCAAGTACATTCTGATTTCTTTCCCTTCTTGACATATCCCACGTAAAAATACAGTCTAAGGTCTGGACAGGAAATGCATCACTTTTATATTCTGCAGAACATTCTAGCACTCTATCAGTGTGTAACTGAAGTAGTTGTAACCAGTAAAACAAAAAGGTCAGCAACATGACTGTAAAAAAAGTACACCTGGACCATTTTTACAAGAATTCCTATTTGTGTCAGTGATTATTTCAGAGGTTTGCTTGAAAACAATTTCACAGAAAGTGCATGTCATAGAAAGCTATGCCTTTAATCATAAAGGCTAAAATAAAAATCAAGTTTGAAATGTGTCCTTATCGTTGGAGGTTCTGCTTGCAGTGTATCAGGATAGAAACTTTTGATTTGTTTGTAGCACAGAGCACAGACTTAGAAATGATAGTATTTGGTCTGCATGTGTACCAGCCAGATCTTTTTGCATGTGAGTTATAATAATGTCAAAGGTATGCAACTATGCTTATGCAGCCCCCTTGATTATGACATGCTTTAATGCAGTTTGCTCATCTGGAGAGCAAGCAATACCACAGTGATCCAGAGTGATTCCGAGCCACGTCCCATACAGATGTTGAAGCCAGAAAGATGCTCTCACTTTTTCCCTGTTGATCTGCTGAGTAGTTGGCACAAACGATGCTTCTTGGATTTTGATTCTTGGCCGTTTACCTGATTCTAACTATAGAATAATCACAATTAATGTAAAGATATTCAGAATTGTATGCGTCTGTACAAATGTGCATGTTGTGTGTACTTGTACCTTTTGGCTACTAGCTCCTCCCAGTTAGCACTGAATGAAGCCCCCAAGATATAATAATAATAATAATAATAATAATAATAATAATAATAATAATACTGTGCTCCAATCCACTTAGCAGAGATTGAAAATTTGTGGGATCCTGATATACTCCACAAATTGAAGTTGTCCACATAGATGGCTAAAATAGTGCCACCCTTGCTTTCTATTGGTTCAAAAAAAGTTATTTAAATTATTGTGTAAAATTACCTTCAGGTTATGTGTATAAAATGCATATAAAACATAAATATTTAGACATGGGACCAATTTCCAAGATGTCCCATTCTCTGTGTTTGTGTGTGCACATGTTTTTGTGTTTGTGTGTGCACTCTGTGTTTGTGTGTGCACACATAATTTATTCCAGATTATTGCCAGTGGTATCTAGGTAGTTTTTTTTTCAAGTTGAAAGGAATACATGAAACACATGTCAGGGGTAAGTGCTCAGAGCTGGCTTTGGATCATCATCATCATCATCATCATCATCATCACCATCATCTTTATTTGTACCCTGCCACCATCCCCCCAAGGAGACTTGGGGTGGCTCACAGAATCACTCCAAGTGCCACATGCAGACAACAATACATAAGTATAAATACAATGACATAAGTATGACCAACAATGCATAAAAACCTCATTAATAAAATTATAGAAATTTGAAAATTATAAAATTCCTAAAACACAGTGGAATCTGCCGGCAGACTATCTGTCATAATGATCAATCAAAGTGTGGGCTGGTACTATCAGTTATTCATCACATTGGCCATGGATTACTCAAGATCAAGGGCTTGTCTGAAGAGCCATGTTTTTAGACTCACCCAGAAGGCCTGAAGAGAGGGGGCTAATCTAAATTCCTTAAGAAGGGTATTCCAGAGCCAGGGAACCACCACCGAGAAGGCCCTCTCTCTTGTCCCCACCAATCATGCTTGAGGTGGTGGTGGGACTGCAAGAAGGGCCTCCCCAGCAGATCTTAGTGCCCACACCAGATCGTAGAAGAAGATGCAGTCTCAAAGTTAGGTTGGATCTGAAGTGTATAGAGCTTCATAGGTAATAATCACAATTCATGTTAGCCCTAATACATAGGAAGCAGATAACAGTTATGGATCCTCATGATGACTAACAGTGGACGTAGTAGTTTTGCTTTTGCAAAGAACCTGATTACACTGTGCTGAACAAATAGATCCCTTCCCCCCATAGTTCTAAAATATTAGTGTGAGTACTCCTATAGTCCTCAGTAAAATAGTTTTTTTATAAAATATACCCTGTACATCCCGAATAGATTACTGCAACGTGCTCTAAGTGGGGTTGCCTTTGAAGACTGTTCGGAAACTTCAATTAGTCAAATGGGCGGCGGCTAGATTACTCACCAGAGCGTCATACAGGAGCACCCCCCCCCCTCCCGTTATGTCAGCTCCACTGGCTGCTGATCCAGTTCCAAGCACAATTCAAAGTGCTGGTTTTGACCTACAAAACCCTTTACGGCTCTGACCCAGCGTACCTGTCCGAATGTATCTCCTTCTATGTCCCAACTCGGAGTTTAAGATCTTCTGGGGAGGCCCTGCTCTCGGCCTCACCTTTATGACAAGTGAGACTGGTGGGGACGAGGGACAGGGCCTTCTCGATGGTGGCCCCTCACCTGTGGAATGCACTCCCCGTGGAAGTTAGGTCATCAACATCTCTCCTCTCCTTCAGGAGGAAGTTAAAAACCTGGATCTGGGACCAGGCCTTCAGATAAGCTGGCAGATGGACAAAAGACGATGACGGCCAGAGTAGGAAAGGACAATGACAATGCTGGATGAATTATGGATTTATAAATCGGCGAACATTGACCACAAGATGATTTTATTACTGTTATTGTATTGATTTGATTGTTTTAACTAGTAATAACTGTTGATGTTAAATTGTAAATTGTATATTGTATTTTGTGAATTGTTGGGCATCAAATTGTGCCTTTTGTAAGCCGCCTTGAGTCCCCCCTAGGGGGTTGAGAAGGGCGGGGTAGAAGCACTCCAAATAAACAAATAAATAATAAATAAATAAATATTCTTATCACATCACCAGATACATTTTTGTAATATATTTGGCTTGTGCCTGTGATGTCTGTTATGCTCTAACTGTTTTACATTGTTTATCATGAAATGCATGGGATATATCTGGATTATGGTGACTTGAATGTTCAGTAGCACATCTGTTTTCAGCAGAGAAGCAAAACTGACAGAAACCTTTCTCACTTGTTCAGATTGTCTTGTTATCATCTTCCACTCCATAACCCATGAAATCCTGCATTTTTAAAAAAATAATGAATAGACTATGTCTGAAATGATTTTTTTCCAAACTGAGATTTAGAAGTATTCAGTATTTATGTTTTTTTTTATGAAAGTAGGGGTTTGAGGATAAGGATTGATATACAAATGGTATGAATAATCATGGTTACGTGATTATTACCAACATACCATGGCATATAGAATCCAAATTATACGTAAAACAGGAAATAATCTACAGATTAAATGTTGTGAATTTAATCACAGCAGAACTTCTAAATTTGACTTATTTTACTCTTTTTTCATGTTGAAACTATCCTGTCTATGACATTGTACAGTCTGACTAGTCCTGCTCCATTACAAATTCATATAGGGGCTCTATATGCATTCTTGTTTCAGTCACTCTTTACTGAAATGTGTTCAGTGTCAGGGGGTGCTGAGGTGTTCCAATTGCATTTTACAAATTGCAAGTGGGGTATCATTCATGTACTTGAATATTTTTGTTGTAAATATTTTTTTGTCTTTGTTTTACATTTGCAGTCCTTCATAAACAGCCCAGGGAGGTGTGCCTTTGTTTGCTTGAACTTGGAAGGATTGCTGCCAGGTAGGCAAAATTATTTAGAAAAATTAGCTTTATTGAGAGAGATTGCTTCGGCACATCTTCAAGTGAGAGCTGTTGTTCAATAACATCTGGGGACACAAACTGGGTGAAAACTAAAGAACACTGACCACTATTTCAAAAATACAGCTGTCCTCCTGAATCCACAAATTCTCTGTCCATGGATTCAACCATGAGGCTGATGTGGCTCTTGATGAAAATAAGTTTGACACTCCTAGGTTAGATTGTGAAAATGTGCAGAAAAGAAAAAGAAAGACATTCCTGAGCAGAACCTGAGAAGTCAATCTGATGAGAAAAGTTGAATGCAGGTGTAGTCAGGACCCAATGGGAATGCAGTGATTTACAGCCTGTCAACATCTGCAGACAGACAGGAAGTCAGTGGGTTATGTATAGGTGTTTGTTCCAGCCCTAGCTGATATTGCATTAAACAGAAGGGACTAGGAAGCAGCTACTACAGCTCACAAATGTATCACTCATAGCTCCCTGTATATTTATTTCAAAGATCAAAAAATGTCTCTAGAATTTGATCCTTGATGAGGGCAGTCCTTTCTGTAAATGTTATTGTTCTTGGCTACAGAAAGTTCTTACATCTCAGCACAGTATGTCTATGAAATTGATTGAAAACATGGGTACCTGAAATTAAAATAGAGGAGGAGAAGAGAGCAAGTATGTTGTAAAAAGAACAAAGCAAACTCTCCTATACCGAGACCAGTTTTTGATATCAAGTGGCAGGAACTCTAGATTTTCAGGAAATAATTTCTTAAGAGTCATGTTTGAAGATCCAAATCAAGATGAGACCTATCTTAGATAGAGTGTTAGCTGTTGAGTAAAACACTGAATTTAAACTCCTAATAACAGTCATGTGCCATGTTTAAGAATTTACTACTGTAGTACAAACCTATAATCCGCTTTCACAGATGTATCAAGTGCCCTGTTCTCAGAGCCTAGAGTTACAAGTTTACAAGGTTCTGTATACACCATTATCATCCTCATAACAAGCAAAACATATTGGAAGCAAATAGATGGTGTGCCTCACTTACCTGACTCTGTGGATCAAGGGTTAAAAACACAAAAGGCAGTTTTATCAGAGTAGTTTGGATTGTAATAAATATTAACATGTTCATTCACCCATAGATTTTGAACATTTAAAAGTGCAATGATGTCTGCAAATCAACAGAGCTTGAGGCTTTAGCATGCGAGTGAATGTTGAATGTTTCATGGGAGAAATTCTGAAGTTGTAATTTAAATAGCTTGAATTTAACTTCAGTCTGAGAGGCATTTGACTAGGAATCCAAGACAGACATAGTCTTAATCTTCACCATAATGCTCTCTTTGCCTGGCCCTGTATCAATAAACTACATTGCAGGGTTTTTGTCTACTACTCTCTCAGCTCGATGTTACAGGGCAGGCTTATTTGGTCGCAAACTCTGAGGCTGAGAATAAATCCACAGAGTGTAACCAATGAAGAATAACATACAGCACATAAGCTTCAAGGAAGAAAGCTAGATGTATTAAAATGTGTGTGTCTTTTGTTGGGAAGCCAATGTCAGCTTACACCTGTACAAAACACTTACTCAAAGTTAAATAAGATAAGGGTTGAGAATGCTTGCACTTCTAACAAAAAGTGAGATGTTGAACAGATGTGACCAACAATACTCTCATAGTCTGTGTAATGACTGAGGCTATCAGGATGGCAGACAGCCAAATACTCTGACTATAATGTGAAGGCTGTCATATCACCTAGAGCTATCTTGTCTTTGTTTAGATAGGATGTCATACACAGGGAATAGTCAGCACCTTTGTTTTGAATTATTTTGATTGAGTGAGAAACTGCCCGGGCATGCTGAAAGACAGTACTAGCAACAACTAGACGTATTCTAAAATAGATATATCTCCCATTATGGATGGATGGCTGTTAAGAAAGTTATGCATGTGACAGATGCTGTTAGGATTTAACAGTGCTCGAGGAGATTAATCCTTGGATGCTCATGTGTTCACAGATGTATATTTGGAGATGCAAAGTCCTCAAAAGAAGATATGTACTTCTTAATATGTGGCAAAATTGTTTGCCTTAAGACGAGAATGCTCCTCTGTATGTTTACTATTGAAATGACTGTTAAAAAGATGAAATAAAGGTCCAGTACTTATGAGACAGTAACATCTTAATTGGATTGTACTAAATATATGATGCTTTACATACAATGTCATGTAACATGATGAAAGAAAGTACCCAGACTTTGACCTGTCAGTGTTTCTTATTTAAGGAAATGTATATGTTTGTAAATCTATGATTGAATGTAATAAAAAAAAACTCTGAAAGATTGCTGAAGAGCCTGATAACTATCCCATAGAACTACCCTGAGATTCCAGTACTTAATGGTACCTAAGTGGAGTGTTGCTGCTAAGCCGGCCTATCCAGTTATAACCACAGTCATGAACTAGACGCCTAGGCATCCAAAACATGATAACAGAATCCCAGATATTATCAAAATCCATTGAAAAGTGGCAATGGACATAAATTCCTTGGGTTCAAGAGCACCCTATTACCATTTGGGGATAAAAACATATGAGGCTGTATTCTCAGCTTTAGCTCTATTCCCAAGCTACAGTGAGATCTAAAATTATCCTAGCAGTGTAGTATTGTTGTAAAACTTCTAGAACTTGACCTCATTTTTTCAGTGTAAATTATATTATGGGGTGTCATATGCCACTTACTCCTCGCCACTGCCTGATCAAAACTACAGACAGTGAAATGCATTAATTTGGGGATTTGTGTTTGTGTGTTTTGATGTTTAAGTTTCACATTAAATAAGAATGAGGCTGGAAAGAATAGGAACTCTGGGTTGTTGTATGTGCTGGTGCCTGGACTTCAGCTCCATTAATGTGCTAGCTTTAGCCATTGATTTCTGTGAGTAGCTCACTTTCATCCCTGGAGATATTTAAAAATAGCTGTTCAGAGTGAACCAGGAAATGACTTCCACAGACTATGACATGGTTGTCTCCCATACTCTTTAATAAAAATCTCTGTAGCTTTATTCAAAATCCTCTCATAATATAAGAGAGGGTGGGGATATGCATTTTCTTTCTCCCCAGCCACACAAATCAAAAGTGGATGACAAGTAAGGCAATGACACAAGGGAACATCTAATGTTTTCATTTTCACTCCCCATGGTGTTGAAAATGACTTAAGACAAGAGGGGCCATTCAGGCACAATCATATCCATTGACCTGTTTCTCTGTTCCAGAAGTTAGACAGAATATCAACTGTGGTGCTAACCAGGGTGGTGGTGGTAGTTATCATATATCACCAGTTTATTCTGCTTTTTAGTAACTTCTTTTCCTTGTCTGCATTCATGTTGAATTTCTTACTTTTGGAGCATGGCTTTCCTTGCTGGTTCTCTTCATTCTTGCTTTCATTTGTCAGCTTCCCTGGAATTAATTATGATTAACAAATAAATAGGCTTCCATGTTGTCATTTGCTCTAGCTTCTGCATATGCATGGAACAGCCTATGTCTTAATATCCATCTTTGTGTTCTTCCTTATTTTGGAAAGCATTTAAATGAGATGTATTTCCAAGTACAATGGCTTTCCATATCCATAGAATTGGCATCCATGGATTCAACTAACCATAGTTTGACACACACACACACACACACACACACACAAAATTGTAAACCTTAATTTTTGCCATATATCTAAAAAATAGGGGGTGCTTTGAATGTGATTACCCTACTTCTTAGCAGGGGTTTGGACTGGATGGGCCACAAGGTCTCCTCCAACTCTATGATTTGAAAGTCAAGGCATGTCTTGCCTGTTTGTACGTATATCTGTATCACAAAGGCTGTTTCTAGGTGACAATTCAGTGTCCCTTAGTGATGTCACTGGATTGGTTGTTGCTAGGTGAAGAATTAACTGTTATTAGGCAAAGTGACCCTCTGTGATGTCACTGGAAAGAAAAATGACATGTGTTTGAGGGGTAATGAGGAGGGAAGGAAAGATACAAGGAAAGCCATGTGGCCATGGAGACATCTCAGAGCTGAACAAGGGAGAAAGGAGAGGGGAGGGAAAGAAGAAATAAGCGAGGGGGAGAGGAAGAAGATATGAAAGGAGGAAAAGCGAAAGAAGGGAAAGTAGGGGGCAGAGGTCCCTGCGACATCCAGGCAATACCACATATATACTCTAGTTGTTTTGCTATACTACTGCATGAATACCAAAATCCATGGATGCTCATCCAATAATGAGCATCCATGGATTTTGGTATTGGTGGGGGAAGGGAGTCCTGGTTAGTTAGTACTTTCCAGAGTCATCTCATTGAATCAAATGATGAGTGAACACATAGGGAGATCTCAGTGATTCACTGAGCATCCCCTATTCAAAGCACCCCCTATTATTTAGAAAACACTAAAGAGTTTTCTCTAACAGCAGAATTCAGGTCTTCCTTTTTGCATGTTCTTTCCTTCCTACTGTGTTAGTCCATTTTGACCGTAAACCTTACACAACCTTGTTAAAATTTATTCTGATAATAGTTTTAGTTGCTTTATAAATAAAGCATACTGATTTTTCTAGTAAAGCTGCAAACATAGTAATGCTGGTATATTTTGCAGCTGCTATGTGACAGCTAAGGAGCCTTCTACACAGCTATATAACCCAGAATATCAAGACAGATAATTCATAATATCGGCTTTGAACTGGGTTATCTGAGTCCACACTGCCATTTAATCCAGTTCAATGTGGATTTTATACAGCTGTGTGGAAGGAGCCTAAGAATATGCTCCAAGAATCAGTATTGCTAGGGTCTGCTTTCAAGACATCAGTATTTATTTATTTATTTATTTATTTATTTGGTATGCTTGTATACCGCTAATATCTCAGCCTGTGCGGTGACTCATTGCGGTTTACAACATGTTAAAATATACAATGTTAAAAAATACAATTCACTTGAGCATATAAAAATTAAAATTAAGAATACATACAAAAAACATACGCAGTATTGGGCCACCAATACAGATCGGGACATCTCATAGTTAAAATCGTCATCCAATTCGTTGTCTTGATTGCTAATCCATGGTCAGATAGAACATCACGACGAAGGTCAATTGAAGACTTGCTCAAACATCCAGGTTTTTAGTTTTTTCCTAAATGCCATTAGCGAGGTCGCTGATCTTAATTCAGTAGGGAGGGCATTCCAAAGCCGGGGGGCCACCGCAGAAAAGGCCCTATCTCTCGTTCCCACGAGCCGCACCTGTGAAGCAGGTGGGATAGAGAGAAGGGCTTCTCCTGAAGATCTAAGGGTCCTGGTGGGTTGATAGGCCGAGATACGTTCGGATAGGTATGTAGGGCCAGAACCGTTTAGGGCTTTAAAGGTCAAAACCAGCACTTTGAATTGGGCTCGGTAGCTAATCGGTAGCCAGTGAAGCTGGTATAGCAGAGGAGTTGTGTGCTCCCTGCGCCCAGCCCCTGTTAATACCAGTACATATTATGTCACATATGTAGTTCAACCAGCCAGATGTATTATTTCAAGATATAATAGATTCAAAATATGAGGCCTAAATTAAATTCTGGTTAGTTAAATTTGCTAAATTCCCAATCCCCCACCCCTAAAAAGCTCTTGTTACAAGAGAGGCAATACATGACATAAAAACTGGCTGAGATCCTAATTAGGACCGCACAAGATTATTTTGAAAGTAAAGTTAACAATACCCAAACACCTGGATTGAGCTGCACAACGGCTATTTTATATACTTATTAACTCTTTACATCAGCTGTAGAGTCTAAAACATGGGGAGAGTATGTGTACCATTCCAGATTGCAAACATCAGTTTCCAGAAGCCCTAGAGAGCATGCCCCAACAGGAGAGTATTATGGGAGTTGTAGCTCAATGCTTTTGAAGGATTACCATTCCTGATATAAAGCATAAAGTATTGTTAGTGTCTTTGTTAGGAGCCCTTGTTGCCACAATGGGTTAAACCCTTGTGCTGGCAGGACTGCTGACAGAAAGGTCAATGGTTTGGATCTGGGGAGTGGGATGAGCTCCCTTCTGTCAGCTCCAGCTTTCCATGCAGAGACATGAGAGAAGCCTCCCACAGGATGGCAAAACATCCAGGTGTTCCCTGGGCAGTTGCCATGCAGATGGTCAATTCTCCCACATTAGAAACGATTTGCAGTTTCTCAAATCACTCCTGACATGAAGAAAAAAAACCACTATCTTTGTTGTTTTAATGGAACTCATATTGTTAAACTATTGGAGCATACATGCATGAATATCTGGTCTGGTTTATAAGAATGACTTTTTTTTTTGCTTTCAAAAGGTTTGGTGTGGAGCCTCCTGGTTTAATCAAACTGGAAAAAGAGATTGAACAAGAAGAAACACTTTCAACCCCTCTTCCATCTCCTTCACCCACTCCATCAAAGTCACCTGGTAAAAAGAGCACAGGAAAGATTTTGGATGATGCGGTAAGAGCATCTTGCCAGATGTATTTCTTCACTAATTTCATTCTCAAAGAAAAGAACAAGTAATTCCAGTATTTTTCCCAACTGCTAAGAAATCTTGAAATATGCAGTTCTCAAAGAATATTTGCAGTTTGGAACTTATTCTGTGGAGGAAAAGATCCATGATTTGTATGGAAAACAGATTTTTCTGTGTGAATTTTGATGTATTTATTTATTTTTACACAGAGAAAGTTGTGAACTGCAAAGATTTTAATCAGTCCAGCATTTTCCTTGTCAGGGTTTTGAGAAACACATTTTTCACTCAGTTTTTAAAAAACGTTTTCAGATTTTCTTTCTTTCTCTACCAGACATTAATGGTTTTCATTTTGATATCTAAACAGTACATGCTGGTAAACCTTCTCGTACTGTCAAAATATGTATTGTTTCACATGAATGTATTGTTTCACATGAATGAAAGAGGCTTATCATTTAACATGTCTTCATGACATCCCATTGGATTACTGTAATGCCCTGTACACGGAGCTGTCTTTGAAGAGTGTTTGAAAGCATGAAGCTGGTCCAAATCGCTGTAGCCAGATTGCTAGGGGCTGACCACAGGGAATACAACCCCCTTATTTCAAGAACTGCAGTGGCTGCTGAGCACCATTCAAAGTGTTGGTTATGACCTAGTCCTAGACCACTGGTTCTCAACCTGTTGGGACCCCAGATGTTTTGGCCTTCAACTTCCATAAATCCTATCAGCTAGTAAACTTGCTGGGATTTCTGGGAGTTGTAGGCCAAAACACCTGGGGACCCACAGATTGAGAACCACGTTTTTGAAGGACGAATTGGTTCTTTATGACTCTGCACATGCTTTGAGATGTGTTGGGAAACTCCTTCTCTCTGTCCTATTGCTTGCACGGAAACACAGTAGATGGGCTTCTCAGTTCTACCTCGAGGTTCTGGAACCCCCTTCTCAGAGAACTTTGATTTACACCTTCCTCTCTACTGTCTTTTTGCATATATGTAAAAACAGGCATTTGATATGTGACTAATATAAGGCCCACTTATACAACGTGTTGCACACTACCAATTGTTATGATGATGATGTGTATTTTTAGTTATGTATATTTGAACATGGTCTTAATTTTTTTGATTAATTGCATTTGTATCTTGATTTTAACAATGTCTTTTTAATAGTTTTGAGTCTCACTCTGAGAAGTGGGCAGGGTAGAAAAAAATAATAGGAGGTGGCCTAACTATGAAAGACTTTTTAGCTAAGGAGAATAATCTTGTATTGTATCTGGGGGCAGATTGAAACCAGTGTACACAACAGGTGTCATTGATCACAGATCAGGTCAAGTTGGGTTGCCAGGTGAGAAAATTGCACCATTAAAGGCAAAAGACCCCCTATTTTTATTTTACTTTAGATCAAATATATATTATGAGTGGGACTAACAGTAGCTGCAAGGATCTGCCCAACTCTGCCGTGTCAATGCTTTTATCTGGAGACTGAAGCTGATAATTTCTGCACACAATGCACTGCGGTATTTTGCTTACACAGTAACACAACTTTGGAGAACTATGGGTTAAACTGGCAAGTAGAAAATGCCTACTAAAAAAAGAGTCTGTTACTATGGCAACTGCTTTATCATATGGTGGGATGTGCCACCTGGGAATTTGAAAGTGCTCCTTGAAAGTCTGTGCCACTCCCAGCTACAATGAACAGATGGAATTCAGTGTATTCAACAGGGTTTGTGAGATGTAATTTATTGAAATGTAAATATGGTCAGGTTTAGCATTTTTCTCCCACCCTTCTTGAATCGTTCGGTTTTCAAACTCTTGTGCTACGATTGTTGAAAAATTGTAACAGCAAAATTAATTTATTTTGACCGTGAAAGGGAATTGTAACCCCTGTGGGTTTAGAAACAAGGGAAAGCCATTATAAAGTATGGCTTGGGTGACCTCTAATTTATCATCTAAAATTATTGCTAGAGGTCTGTGGCCTCCTAAACCTTCCTTGATACATTGACTGTACTTATAGCAGTCTTTACATTATTTAGATACAAAGTTAAAGAAGGACTAAGTCCTACCTTGACTCAGCACAAAGAATTTCTTCAATGTTGTTATAAAACAAAAAGAATAAACAAATATTTATACATCATATAGAATAAACACAAAATGTTTTGTTGCTGTTCTAAAACAGGAGCCTAGTCAATGTGGAAAAATCCTTCAAAAGCAATAAAGACAAATCTTAGTCCTGTGCCATATATTCAGCTGAAATGAAGTGACAGCCTCCAGCTCTATTTAATTATTATTTACTGTATTTATATAACACCTTTGTCACCCCTGGGGGGACTTTAAATTTTGATGTTCCATCTTGGGCAGCAAAATATATTTTTTATTTTGTTTTTAAAATATCTTTGTTGAAATTTTATGTATGAATTAATAATAATAATAATAATAATAATAATAATAATAATAATAAAGGTAAAAAGGGAAAATTGTTAAAGTGTAGGAAGGGGAAGGTAAAAGGGACTGAAATTAGAACAAAATAAACAAAGAAAAAAGAAAAGGTTTATTTTTTTAAAAAGTATTTTGCTTCCAGTTTTCCATCATGTTGTTATCTTTCTTAAGAATGCTCCACTACTTAAAGGTTGGTTAGAGCCCAGGAAGGGTTGAAGCCAAAGCTAGTCTGAGTAAGTAATACATGAGATCATTTACTACAGCTAGGCCTTGATCAGGTAATAAGAATTGTTAACCTTTAAATGGAGAATCCCAGAAGCAGATGGAAATACTACAATCATGTCTAGCCATGTTTGCTTTGTGGTCTCCCAAATGGGAGTTAGAACAATGTAAAATGGCTGCAGCTATGTCAAAGTAATGTGAGATCCTCGCATACATGCATAGATTAAACCTCTTTTTTCATCTTTTCATTAGATTTTTCTAGCTTTTGGCAAAATACTAAACATCTACAACCAATATGCAATTGTCAGCAAATCTTGGAAGAAGTGGAATCCCACACCGCCCCTGTATGCTCTCAGTATTTGTTCTAGAGAGCTGAGAGACCCTGCAAGGTCTAATTTAAGGTGTCCTAGAAGGCTGGGATGGGGAAAGGAGGAAAATATTGTATTGTGACACATGGGCTCAAGGGAAGAAATGGTTTCCTCTGAGATACACTTATGGTGTTCTTCTACCAGTCCAAGGATATAACTGGTTCATAACCTTCAGCAGAATATCAAAAAAATGATTTCTTCATTTTCACTTGCAGCTTGTAGATGTCACGGAGATATATAGATGGCTACTACTAGAAGCATAATACTGGCCTAGCTCCAGGCAGGGCTTTTGTTATATTTGTATGATCTGAGGGAGGAAAGAAAAAAAGATATTCCTAAGAAGATGTAAAAGTTGATCTTCCATCCATAGGTATTCTAACAACATATTTACCCTGCTGTCAGTCTTTTTTTACAGGCTGTTGGTTCATGAACTAAATCTGAAAGGTCTCTGGAGCATTATCCAAAGAGGGTGAAATCTTTAGAAAATGCCTCTTCATTTGACATCAAAACATTAGGTCATCTTTCCTTCTAGAAACTACATCCTGTGGAAATTATTGTATTCATGTGCTTGTCAGTGTTGGTTTTTTTAAAAAAAGAAAATACAGCACTAGTGCTGGAATTTCAAATTAGAGTTCACTCAACCGGATCTGCTTGCTGGGCGGTGATGTTTCTGCCTGCTTCAGCTTGCTGACAAGTATCAAATAGCCTAAAAATATAGCAAAGCTCAGTAATACCTCACATAGTTGTTATGCTTAAAACAATGGCCCTTTATCTTACCATGTTGAGGCCCCCTGGTGGTGCAGCAGGTTAAAGCACTGAACTGCTGAACTTGCTGACCGAAAGGTTGGTGGATCGAAACTGGGGAGCAGGGTGAGCTTCCGCTATTAGGCCTAGCTTCTGTCAACCTAGCAGTTCAAAAACATGCAAATGTGAGATCAATAGGTACCGCTTCTGCAGGAAGGTAACAGCACTTCCTGCAGTCATGTGTGGAGGTGTCTACAGACAACGATGGCTCTTCGGCTTAGAAATGGAGATGAGCACCACCACCCAGATTTGGACAGAACTAGACTTAATGTCAGGGGAAGCCTTTACTTTTACTTATCTTACCAAGTATTGAATAGAATAAAATAGTGTTGTTGGGGTACCAAATTCCCATTCTCTAGGAGAATTCTGAAGAAAGTGTTTATTCGACCAATGAAAGAACTTGCAAGTGAAAGTTTCATTCTGCCACATATGTTTATTGACATTATTTGGTTCATGATTCAGGCTGACTTCCTAATAAGTGATTCAAATCTAGGATTCAACCAAAGAATACATATTACTAGTTTTTTTACAATTTCATACAATTAGATCCAATCAGATATGTAGCTGATCACATGAAAAAGACATTTCATATCCAATATTTCACACATATAATTTCCAATGTAAATTGAGTGCAGATCCCCTTAAGACCCCTGTGTTGACCTATCACTTTCATGAATACAAGGGTTGGTATGTGGGTTGGTAATGTTTTATACAAATGTAAGGAGAATGACTCAGTTTAAATTGAGCACATTTTTTCCAGAATTCATAAAAGTATGGGCTGGAAGTGGGAATTCATAAAAGTATGGGCTGGAAGTGAGGAGTGAGACCCAGAGTCCTTAACAGCTAAAAGCTCAGGCTGTAGTTGAAATGGTAGAGAGAAAGAAGGTGTTTAGGAGATGGAAGGGGAATGTTACCTGTATGATAGTAATGCAAGGCAAAGAATGCTCAGCTCATTTGCCTTATAATTATGCTCCCTGATTAGCTACTGTTTTTAAAAGGCCATGAGGTGTATATTTACTTACAGTGGTAGGGCTCTTGCCTTCTTTTTCTTCATAATTTTAACACTGTGGAGTAGTAATAAAGTGTTAGGTGTCAAAACTGAACAAATGGGAAAGAGATTTCATGGAGTTTTGAAATGAGGTGGAATAATCTGTGAAAAAGAGAGAGAGCATATATACACAAAGAAGATTAGTTTTGAAATGTTGGGAAGACTTCCAAATAACAGCATGAAAAGTTATCATCTGTCATAGAGGTACTGTTGTCTACTAAACATGCCAAAATATTAACTTGCTTGCCTTTTTTTTAGGTGAAGCATATTTCAGAAGATCCTCCTTGTAAATGCCCCAGTAAATTTTGTGTGGAGCGCCTTTCCCAAGGAAGGTACAAAGTTGGAGAGAAGATCCTTTTCATCAGGGTAAGAGAGTTTTCTTGTCCATTTAATTGAGGATTTGTTTTGTTTTTTTGATGAGCAGCTATAATGAATGTTACTTTACCATATTGATCTGTCTACAGCTGTGGCATATTTAGTTTTCTCAGACAATTGCTAACTTGCATAGAATCATGTCTCTATTGTTGCTTTGTTGGAAAAGATCCAACTTTCTCACTTTTAGGTATATCACATTGTTATCATACTCAGTCTCTCTTCACCTACCAAGGGTGTATCGATTGGAAATAATAATAAGTTATTTTAAGTGTTATCCTACTGGTAAAATTATAGTTGTTTATACTATTTTGCTAGTAACAGCAACACCTCTAGCATAACAGGTACAAAGAGCACAAGCAACACTGAGCTGAATAAAACTGTAATTATTACACACTGCATTGGAGAGCAGTTGGAGCAGTGGCTTAATGTTGATGATGAACTGATCATTGCCATGTTTTTTTGTTATTGAGAAAGTTATGACCTCATCACATGAAGCTTTTTCCTCGTCATAGGACACTTCATCTCCATTTCTAGGATGAAGAGGCACGAAGCCCATCACATGATGTTTGCCTACTTCCAGCCATCATCCATTGCCTTTCATCCTTGAAATGGAGATGAAGCATGCTTAAAAGAGGGAGTTCAGAACACAAGCAAGTAACCGTGTTCTGAGCACCTGGCATGTGCCAGAACTGTCACTAACACTGAAAACATATATAATGGGATCTGACAGATTTGCCAGTGTTAAATTGCTTAAGTGATGTGGAGCAATGGGCATTCCTCATGACTTTGCTGTCACTGCATTTTCTTCTTAATAGTAATTTAGGTTCCATAGGAAGTGGTGGATTTCTCCTTTACACACCATTTTATGAAGTGCCCCTCCACAATCCTTCTGTTGTTTAAAGTGCTTTAAAGACAATGTAGGTCCTAATGGAAGAAGTGTTTTAAAAATGTGTCCCATCTCCTTTAACATAATGGGTTTTGGATAAGGCAGTTTTATTACATGTAAAGAAGAGGTTTTAAAGTGGTGTCAATCTCCTTTAATGTAAGGGGCTTTGGGGAGGGCAAGGGATCTCTTAGCTTTCGGATGTTGAAGTTTTCTCTGATAAAAAAAACAATATGGAGAGGGCAAAGAAAAGGATTCCCTGTTGGATGTGTCCAAATGCAGGCAACAATGAGCAAAAACCCGAAGAGGGAAACATGTATTGTATCACCCAAGAAGTTTCACAGGAGGACAAAACAGAAGTAAAGAGAAATGGGCAATTTATATGAAATGGGTAGAAGGAGGTGAAGCCAGCATAGATATTGTAAAAAGGTTGTCTTCGTGGTTAAAGATAAAGATATAGAGGGGAAAGTGGTGGGAGGGGTAGGGAAGGGTGGTGGGAGAAGGTGGGAGAAAAATAAAAAAATGTAAAATGAACGAATCTGTAAAGAATGTGAATAGATAATACTATAATGTAAGCCCACAATAGACATTTATTATCTGTTCAAATATGATGTTATTTTGTTTTAAAAAAAGAAAGAAAGAGAGAAACATGTATGATGGGAAGACAGAACTTGAAATGGGACGATTGGGATCTAACAGTATGATTCCCTTTGCTAGACAGATGGCTCCCAAGGTCCTTAGTCAATATTTGAAAATATTTTTTTCCTAGACTGAAATATTAATTGTTTAAATTGTAAAGAGTCTGGAGGATTTAAGAGATACGTGAAATACATCTCAATGTGGAACTTGTTTAGCATTCTTCTGTACTCCTGTAAAATTGAAGAAGTTATCAAACTTTAGCATGGAAAGGTAATGTAGTTGCTAAGGAAACAGAGCCAGACCATTTCTTTGGGGACTTAACCGTATCATCAGCAGGGTTTATCTGCCTTTCTGTTCTACAGAAAGGTTTATGATGAATTCTTGAAGATTGACAGGACTGAAATTCTATCAATAATTAATTTTCTACCAAATACCTGGGCAGTAAAATGCTTCCACCATGTACCTAAGAATCCTAAAGATTAATTGAGTGTATTTATTGAAGTTTGTTCCTAATTATACTATATCACATTTATTGTGAACATAGCCCTTTACAGAATTAAAGATCCATACCCCAGAAAGTTACAAAGTATTTTTTCCAGAAGGGAAGAAAATGGGAAAAGGAGTCATAAAGAAAAAAAATGAGGTGGTCATATAAAATAAATGAAAATGTGGATGCAAATATTTAGGCTTATTTCAGAATATTCTGGAAATTGTGGTGATAAAGAAAGAATCAGAGATGGAAGTAAAAGCCTAATGCCCCTTCCACACTGCCCCTATATCCCAGGATCTGATCCAAATTATCTTCTTATCCTAGATTATCTGGCAGTGGAGACTCATGTAATCCAGTTTAAAGCAGATATCCAGGATCAGATCTTGGGATATAGGGCAGTGCAGAAGGGGCCTCAGATACCTTGTGTTTTGGATTTATGAGAGTCTTTGTCAGTGTGTAATACATATTGTGTCTATATGACAAGTAAAAAATAAGATTCGTTTTCACAGGGTGTACTGCCACACTTAGACCATTACTTTGCTTCAACTAAACACTTAAAGCAACTTGATTGTTTAAATTTGTGATCTGACACTTTCCGTTTTCATGTTATGACAATTGTTTATGTTTTAGTAGATGTGTGTTGTTTTTGTGGTGGTTTGCGCTTTTCATACCATGCAATGGTGTTGTTAATACCTGTCAGACTCTACAGCACTACTCATTCAAGATTCTCTTTGTCTCAGGGAAGATTTTTCGAGACTGTCATAATATGCTTACATCTCTTTGGATAGAAAGTTTGTCCATTCACATTGGAGGAGTATTGTTATGGCAGGGTCCTTGAAAGAAGTAAAGACTGTGTCATGTTTTTTTAAAAGATATTCATTAACAAGTTAAACTAGGTTGAGCATCCATGACTAATAAGATTATCATCCACACAAATGGCCAATGAGTTCAGGCTTTTTTTAAAATGTGAAACATCATGTGTGAATTTAACCTATAAAAAAGTAGTTCAGTAAATGCTATTCATTTCCATTTTAAGGGACCAGAGAAGGGCCAAATATGGAGAGTGTGGAGGAGTTCTGAGATGCAAACTTAGCAAGGATGGAGCTCCACACTGCCCACTCTGGGTAAACATTTCTTAAATTTTGTGGCTTAGCATTTTGCCATTCACACACACAAAAGTTGTCAGCTGTGGTTGATTTTTTTTGTCAGTTAGGAAATATTTAGTTTTCAATCTCATTTCTTTAAAGTTCCACCAGGAATTGTTGCATTTCCCCCACTAGAGATGAAAATTGCTTTAGTTTTAAGGATGAGAGAGAAAACTATCAAAGGTGTAATGTAAGTGACACAAAAAGGCCTACAACTAAATGTGTATCAATAATAATGGGGGAAATTAGTTTTAAAATCAGAGAAAATAGTCGCTGGATGATGCATAACCATGAACTTCAGGATATCTCAATTCCATCATGGTCATGATATACATAGCATGTGTCCACCAAGTGTGCAATTCCAGAAGTTGTAGCTGTAGATCTACTGGACACTGACTGTCCAGAATTGAATGCTTGTGCTATTGAGGGAAAGGCGTTGTAGAAAGAAGTACTTGATATCTCTTTGTGCAGTATCTAAAAAACTATTTATGTAGGCACAAGTGAGAATAACGTTATTTTCTGAAAAGGTTCTAGCAATGTATCCTTGCAATCTTATGCATACATTGCATACTTAAGTTCATTGAACCCAATAAAGCTAACCTCTGAGTATACACACAAAGGATTGAGGTACATAGCCAGGAAAAAAAATCCAGGGCTTTAAACCTATATTTATTTTTTATTTTATTTATATATATATTAGCTCCTCCATGTTTTCTTTCATGCCTGCATTGAAGAGTATGATTATTTAAATCAAAATAAGCTAATGACAACCTGAACTTGTCCCTTTTAACATGGTCTACCTGTGTCAAACTTTTTGACATTTTTCAGTAGCTGATCTATAACCAACACAGATCAGCCACAATTGTTGAGAATAACAAAATAATGTGTTTTGGTGAGCAGTATCTACATTAGTACCTTGAGAGCAGTGAATTGAGCTGCAGCATGTGTCAGCTTGACATATACTGGCAGAACTTTAAAAGATGTGTTCAGAGTCTCTCAAGAAGTTTGAGCAGGCCAATTTTCAGACGAGGTCTCTTTCTCCTACTGTAAAACACAAATTTATAGCAATACTCAGCTGTCTTGTGATATCAGGATTTTTTAAAAAGTGAATTTGTCTTTTCAAAATAGGTTCACCAGGCTTCTGGTTTCAATCCCAGGTTAGTCACAAATCACAGTCTCTTAAACTCTTTGCCAGTATTCTCTCTTTTGATGCCAAACTTATTAGTATATAATGAAATTCAATTCAAGTTTTACATGCCCAGGTGGAAGGTGCAGTAGAAATACCAAGTAGCTTTTAGGGATTGTTACTGTTGGATCACCTATTGCACTAAAGCATGTTAATACCCCCTCTCCTCCATTTGCTGACAATATTTTTTGTGAGGAGACTATGGATGAGAATGCAGATCATAACTAAAGTAATACAATATAGGCAGTATTAATGTATATCTGAACACACATCCATAGTTGCATTCTGAAGCACTGAATCATACTTTGAGAAAACAGTAGATCTGGTTGAAGAAGGACCAGTTTGATTGTTTTGGCATGTTAACTCTTTCAGTGACACAATTACGACATATAGGGTTTTTTAAAAAAAAAAAGAAAAGAAAAAAGAAAAGGTGTTTGGTTACTTGGTTGGCTTGGTGTTTTTTTATTATTATTTGGTACTACAGTTCCAACTACTGTACACTGAACACTCTCCATGAAAGAGGAATAATATCAAATTGCAAACAATAAACTGATTTTTTTTTTTTGGAATCAGGCACCAGAGGTGTCTCTGTAATATAGGAATTAGACAAATGAGCTCATCATATGGGAGCTGCACTTATGGTCGCTAGCATTTTATGAGCCTTTTTTCTTTAAAAGCACTCTAAAACATAGGAATTAAGCAGACACAATTTTCTGAAAATGAAGTAATGCAAAAAAACAAAAAACAAAACTCATTACAGTGAGTAACTGCTTTGGGAGGTGGTGATCGGCCATTCGGACAACATGGCCAGCCCAGCGAAGTTGATGGCGGAGGATCATCACTTCAATGCTGGTGGTCTTTGCTTCTTCCAAAACACTAACATTTGTCCTCCTGTCTTCCCAAGAGATTTGCAGGATTTTTTTGGAGGCGATTGTTTCAGGAGTTGAGAGTGATGTTTGTAGATAGACCACATTTCATAGGCATCTAATAGGGTTGGGAAGATAATAGCTTTATAAATAAGCATCTGGGTCTCTCTATGAATATTTCAATTCTCAAACACTCTCCGCTTCATTAAAAAAATATTGCACTCCTACAGCTCAGATGGTGTTATATTTCAGTGTCAGTGTTGACTTTTGTGGAGAGGTGGCTGCCAAAATAGTGGAAATAGTCAACATTTTCTGACATTATACCATTAAGCTGTATTTCTGGCATTGCAGAGGGATTGCCTGGTGCCTGCTGAAAGATCACATTGGTTTTCTCGATGTTCAGTGTGAGGCCAAGCTTTTCATATGTGTTTGCAAAGGTGTTTAGAGTGGCTGATAATTGACAGGAGGAATGGGCATTCTAGCCAATAGTACATCTATATTAAGGTTTTAAATTAGATTCTACATTTTTGGCAGAGCCATCTTAATTTTTTGATTACTCTTTCCCATGAAGTACCATAAAGATTGATGACACCATATCATCATCAGCATCATCATTATCTAATAATAATAATAATAATAATAATAATAATAATAATAAGGCCAGGAGAGGGAGAAGGTTGTTTCAAGTAACCTGTAGCATTGAAATTCTAGTATAGTTTGAATTATATCTAAGTATTTTTGCCATTTAATCAGTGATAAAAAGAGTTCAGGTGGTCTTAAAGTTTTGGAAGTGTCTGTATTCACTTACTACAGAATGCAAGTATAGTAATTTTTCTCTGTCTTCTTTTATAATGCTTAGAGACCTCAAACCAATAATGAAATAGCTGTGTGCTGTAAGGTGATGTGTTTTTCCATAAATCAGTAGCAAATGCCTATCTAAAACATGTGTTAGAGACAAAGCAGTGCAGTTCTTTTGATAATGACATACAGGAAAAAAAATGGGAAAATTTAAAATGATTGTATTTTTGAAACAGGTTGAATTATGCAATTAAATATCGGTTGAAGAGTATTACATGTGTTAACATTTTCCTGAACAGCAGCCAATTTAAAGGAAGCGTGGGCTGATCTCATTTTGGAGGTCTATTTCTAAAGCAGGCTACCAATGTGTTTTAGATTTTGAAAGTAGTTTAAGTCATGAATTTGTGTTCAGCAATTGTGATCAAGAATGAGTCTTATTTACGAATATGTCCTTTCTAGTTCAGGTATTGTCCGTTCAAGTTTTGTAATCTGTTTTCCACTGGAAATTGGTCAGTGCTCCATCTGTGGTTGGGGTGCAATGAATACGGTTCTCTTACTCCCAATGAAAAAGTGTGTCTAGACTTATTGGTCTATCACTGTTTTAAATTTCAGGATTTTTGTGAACATTTTGTTTGCACAAAGCATTGTAACTTGTAGGAGAAATATTTCTCCCTTTTCCCCAGAAATATGTTTTATTTGTGCAACAGAAGAACTTTATTTTTTTCTACCTCGCTTCCATCTCCCCAAAGGGACTGGGGCCACTTACATGGGGCCAAGCCTAGGCAACATACAATTAAAAGCAAAGAAATAACAAATTACAAATTAAAATAGCATAAAACAGCATAACAATAGTAAGTAGGCATCAAGCAACAACAGGCTAGTTTTGGAGGGGGAAAAGTAGGCCAATGTGTGAAATGATTGAAGGGTAAGTAGTTCAAAAAGGTGGATGGAAATGTATAATAGCATAGGAAATAGCATGAAAACAGAGCAATTTAATAGGATCAGAATCAATTCAGTTTAACTTATAAAATCTGCATAGTAATATAATATAGGAATTCAGGTTGAATGATGATTAAGTCACAATACAGGTCGTATGTCATAGGAGTTATCAGTTGAAAGCACGATGAAACATCCACATCTTTAATTCCTTGTAGAATGTGGCTCGGGAGGGTGCTAGCCTAATCTCCCTGGGGAGGGAGTCCCAGAGATGGGACGGGACGGGGGTCACCACCGAGAATGCCCTTTCCCTCGTCCCCACCAGCCGCGCCTGAGACGGGGGTGGGAGCGATAGAAGAACATCCCCGGAAGATCTTAAAGAACGTGTGGGCTCATAAAGGAGGAGGCGGTCACACAGATAGGCAGGCCCTGAACTGTTTAGAGCTTTATAAGGTAATCACCTGCACCTTGAATTGGGACCAGAAACTTATCGGCAGTGGAGCTGTTTAAACAGGAGGGTTGACCACTCCCTGTAAGTTGCTCCGGTTAACAATCTGGCCACCGACCTTTGCACCAGCTGTAGTTTCCAAACCATCTTCAAGGGCAGCCCTATGTAGAGTGCATTACAGTAGTCCAATCTTGAGATAACTAAGGCGTGGACCACCATGGTGAAGTCAGACTTCTTGAGGTACGGTCTCAACTGGCGCACAAGTCTTAAGAGTGCAAACACCCTCCTGGCCACTGCCAACACCTGGGCATCAAGCATCAGGGCTGAGTCCAGGAGGACCCCCAAACTGCGGACTTGCGTCTTCAGTAGGAGTGTCACCCCGTCAAACACAGGTTGCCACCCTATACCCCGTTCAGCTGAACGACTGACCTGGAGGACCTCTGTCTTGTCAGGATTCAATTTCAACTTGTTAGCCCTTATCCAACCCATCACAGCAGCCAGGCACTAGTTGTAGTTTATGCATGAATGACATTTTCACAAAAAGTTCTGAAATGAGAGAAATCCCCAAAGTTCTCATGTTATTGGGATAGCAAAAAAAAAAAAACTTCAAAAATTTTGATTACATGAACAAAATTAAGTAAAGATTTACCTCCCTAACCAGTGGACCAAAATCTGTCATCTGCCCTGCTAGTGATAATGGACATGCTTTGAGTAAAATAGTGAAGACTTTAAGTTGTTTGTGCTCGCTTTGATTTTTAACCAAGTCTATCAATAATCAATCATAGTAGTGCTCATCCTTCATTGCTGGGAAAGCACCTTTTTACTTCATAAACACTATCTGGCTTGTGCATCAATACAGTTACTAAAGAGCTATATATCACCAGCAGCTCCCTACAGGGATCATTATGCTATCTCTATTCTCTGCTCAATTTATTTGGGGCTATAAATGGTTAAGACTTATGGCATTGTCTTGGGCTAGTAGTATTACGTTAGATCAGGAGTCCTCAACCTTTGAAAGCAGGTGGCCAGTTCACAATCCCTCAGGCCATTGGGAGGCTGGTCTATAGTTTGGAAACAAAAATAATTCCTAAGCACACTGCACATATCTTATTTGTAGTGCAAAAACATGCGAGAATAATACAATATTTTAAATTAAGAACAATTTTAAACACACAAACTTACCAGTATTTCAGTGGTAAGTGGGGATGTGCTTTTGGCTAATGAGATGGAATCATGTTAATTAGGAATGTTGTTGTTGTGTTCCTTCAAGTCGCTTCAGACTTAGGGCAACTTTAAGTCTAAAGTTTAAGGTGGAGCCAGGTAAATAACCTTGGAGGGCTGCATCCATCCTGTGGGCCTTTGTTTAGAGACCCCTGCCTTATGCCCATTGTCTTGGGGAAACTGAGCAGCTGAAGCTTCAAAAGCAGAGTGGCTCCACGTAGTTGTCTTCTTACTCAAAGTTTGTTTCTAAATTTCTACACCGTCATTGTCCCCATTCAATAGGAAGACATCTGGAGTATATTTTAATATGGAAATCCACCATAGAGGTAAGTGACAAAAGAATGGATTGAAAAGGCTCTTCTATGTCCATTTATAGCTAGCTTGATGAGCAGGATTCTGGTCCTTCAGTGACATATCACTTATGATATTCAACTGGAAAGTCTGATGTACCTTTGTGGTTACAATTGGGGTGGTGATTTATTTTCAAATATGATTTTGAAATAAGGTTGTACAACACACATAACCTACCTTCCTTTAAAATGTTCTGCTGCAGAACATTTACCAAAAAAAGCAGAAAATTTTCTTGAGCCATCATGACATCATAAACCCTGGGGCAATTTTCTTCTTACTAGCATTTCTTTTCAGCAGAGATGTCCTGACTTATAATTATACACATCAAAACTTTTAAACAGTGGGGCATTCATATGCAAGATGGAACTGCTCTTTTTAAATGCTTAGCTTTAAGGGATCCTTGATTTATTGGTTTGCCTCTAAGAGAACTGTTGGAACATATAAACATACTGAGAGACTTTGAGAGGACGTAATTGCATGACCAAGCTCTGAAAGTATGCCTACAGGAATGCCATCTCAAAATCATGTGTGGTCTTTCCTCAGTGTTTTAAAGATTAAACAAAATAGCTGGCATTAGTCAGTAAACAGGTCATTCTAGTTTCTTACTGCCACTTGTCTACTACTGCATTGAAAATGCTGTTTACTACATAAAATCTTTCTTCCACAGAAAATACTGTTTTCTGCACAGAGCAATCCATGCAAATTTTGCACAGAATTAGTTCTGAAATGGGAAGTTATCATCAGTACAGGATTCTTTTAAGAGTTTCTCATTGAAATTTGAAATATTGAGAAGAATGCACAAAACTGTAGGATTTAAAACACAAACATCTTTTAACCATCTATTACATTTATGAAAGCTTGAGAAAAGGAAAGAGCCTCAAATTTGTATATGTAACATTCTCTCTCTCTCTCTGTGTGTGTTTAAATGAGAGAATGTGTGTGTCATTCTCATTTTGAGATTGCATATATAAGTGGGCCATCAAAAAAGATGGCCAACTTATATCATAGATGGCCCACTTGTATCATAGTGGTTGCAATGTTTTGCTGGGACTTGTGGTATCCAGGCTCAGATCATTAGTAAATGATATAATTTCAGTTTGTGTCTTTTGTTTCATCACTGTTTCTCAGAATTGAGCTACCTTTTGCTCACTGAAAGCAATGAAGATTTAGATAATCATTGTGATTGGAAATATTTTATACTCTCTTATGAGGTTCTAAAAGTTAACATTGTTATTGTTTAGTTGTTCGAAAATGTGCAAACTACCTTGGATACTTCCATGGAAAACACAATACACACATTTCTATATGAATAAATAAGACAATGTGCTATATTTTAAAACATTACTGATGTCAGTTAATTAGTGTTCTAAAATTCAAACATATATAAAATTATACAGAAGATGCCATAAAGATAAAACAAGATATAGCTAATTAGAATGGAGTTCTTAGGTATCTCAAGATTTTGCCTAGTGTGACTCCAAGGCTACACCTATTTATTAGGCATTGATAGAGCCGTGTCGGATTACTCGCTACTCGTAATAATTTCATTAAAGTTACTTTTTTTGAAGCATTTTTGAAGCATTTTAAAAACCCAGAAGTCCCTTTGCCCTTCCAAAGCTTTCTCCGCCATTTTTGTTATGACTCAGGAAGTGAGTTGGAAATGATTCAGTGTATTTTCAGCCCTCTAGCCTACTGGGAGGCTCCTTGCCTCCCCTCCCAGCCAATTAGGGGAGAAGTTTTGGGGACGGGAGGGGAGGGGTTTCGGCACTTGCCGCCATTGCTGTATATAAAGGGGAGCACATGGCTCAGAGGTTCATTCAGAGCCAGGAAGGGAAAGGAGAAGGGAGAAGGGGAAAGACAAAGACTAAGGAAAGAGAGGTTGAAAGAAGAGTACGGTGGGCAAGCAAGCAAGCAGAACGGAAGAAGGACTGGGAGAAAGGCTGTTGCCAGCCATGCTTGGCTGCCTGCCTATTTCTTTTTTCTTTGTTTGCTTGCTGCGAGTTGCCTAAGAAGACACTAGAAATCCCATAGTTTCCTGCCTAGTGCCTATACTTCCCTAACTGGTGAAATCTGCTCAAAAAGCCCATAAAGCTCTCAGGGTTGTTTATTTTTTTTCTTTGTTTGTTTGCTGTGAGTTGCCTAAGAAGACATTAGAAATCCATACTTTCTTTCCTGCCTATACTTCCCTAGCTGGTGAAATCTGCTCAAAAGGCACATAAATCTCTCAGGGGTGTTTCTTTTTTTCTTTATTTGTTTGCTGTGAGTTTCCTAAGAGTTGCGTATTGTGCGATCGCATCCACCATTAACGAAGCGATTCTGAAAGTATGGAAAGTTCGGAAAATTCCGAATTTTGGGGGGGGAAAATTCTTCAGTGCTTTTTCTTACATTCCCAAACCAGAGCCGAGAACTGAAAGTATGATTTTCAGTTATATTCTCAAGTGACTTAAATAACTCAATTCCTGCTATGATTTATAATTTCTGAGCAAGAACAGGAAAATTATCCTGATTGTCATTATTTGATGGGATCTAAAATGTTTCACACCAGTGTTGTCTTGACTATGCAGTATTTTTTTTACCCCATATCTGATTAAAGAATCAATTGTGACTGGCCTCTTAATATACTTGTTATTTGCCTCCTAGTGCCAAGTCTATTTTGTATTAATGTTTTTGCAATATAAAAGAGCACCTTGGATTGAAGTGGTAATTCCTATTCATTTTATTGCTGCTTTTCCTATCAGGTATCTGAAGTAGCATGATTGTTGAGTTTATTGCTAGAACTTAAATATACATATAATGCAATCTAAGTAAAGTAGAGTTTCGCTTATCCAACCTTCACTCATCCGACGTTCTGTATTGTCCAACACAGTCTGCCTCCTGCCTGGATCCACCGCTGTTTCAATACATTGCAATGTTTTTGTGCTAAATTCGTAAATACAGTAGTTACTACATAATGTTACCATGTATTGAACTGCATTTTCTGTCACTTTGTTGTAAAGCATGATGTTTTGGTGCTTAATTTGTAAAATCATAATGTAATTTGATGTTTAATAGGCTTTTCCTTAATCTCTCCTTATTATCCAACATTTTCACTTATCCAGCGTGCTGCCAGCCTGTTTATGTTGGATAAGTGAGACTTTACTGTATATGTTGTTGTTGTTCATTCGTTCAGTCATCTCCGACTCTTCGTGACCTCATGGACCAGCCCACGCCAGAGCTCCCTGTCGGCCGTCACCACCCCCCAGCTCTTTCTTTCTTTTTTTTTTATTGATTTATGGTGCATACAGAAAACAAAACCGACACCAAAGGAAAACCGAAATAAGTAAAAAGTAAAAAAAAAAAGAGAAAAAAACAGAAAAAAAGAAAAAAAGAAATACAAAAGAGTATGCCAGTTAGCAGAATGGTATACAGTCAGCGCTCATTAAACATATAAAAAATCAGCTTTGACTGTACAGTTATAATACATTAACATTTATTGTCCCTCTAACCCCACACCCGTGAACCCAACCCCTGTGACCTCCGACACCACTCCGTATGGATCACATAACTAACCCGCAACTACCCATGTATCTTCTTTCACTGAATCCCCTTTATGGCAATCTTCAAATCTACTTTTGTCTTCTTTTCAAGATATCCAATTGCCAACCGCCATTTTTCAACAAATTCTTCATTATTTCCACCTCTGCTACTATTTGTCAGTTTGGTCATTTGGATATAGTCTACTAATTTATCCCTCCAATCCTTAATATTTAACTCTTTTTCCCCCTTCCACGATTTAGCTATTATTAGTCTCGCAGCAACAAAACAATACTGACAAATTTCTTCATCTCCTGTGCTAATACGCCTCCTAAATATTCCTAATAAGCACATTTCTGGGTTTTTCTTGATTTTTTTGCTGATCATTTTGTTTGTTTCTTTCATCACTTTTTTCCAGAATTCTTTAACTATGTTACAGGTCCACCATACGTGGAAAAAAGATCCCTTCACCTTCTTGCATCTCCAGCAAGCCCCTTGTCCTGTTTTCTCTATTTTAGCTAGTACCTCTGGGGTTATATAGGTTCTGTAAAACATTTTAAACATATTTTCTCTAATTGAGCTGTCCACTGAGAATCTAAAGCCTTTATTCCAAAGACATTCCCACTCTTCCAGATCGATATTTCTGCCAACATCTTGGGCCCACGTGATCATAGCGGATTTTATTTGGTTGTCTACTAAGTTATATTCTAAAATGTATTTGTAAAGTCTGGATATTAGGCCTTTGTTGCCCTTCTCGAAAATACTTTCTAACTCCGATTTATTAGAGGCAAATCCTAGTTTTGCATCCTTCCTAAATCTGTCGTGTAGTTGGAAAAAACTGAACCAATCTTTTAACCCAGATTCTTCTCTGCTTTTAAGTATCCATTGTCCTTTCTCATTGACCAAATAATCCTTGTATGTGCCGGAGTCAGCATGTGTGGCCGGTCTCTGGACTGCTTCCAATGGGCACAGCCATAGGGGGGTTTTTGGCTCCATACCCTTCTTATATCTTTTCCATGTTGCTAAAAGACTGGCTCTTATTACATGCCCGTTGAATTCTTTGTTCACCCTGTCCTTATAATCCCATAAATAGGCGTGCCATCCGTATCTTAAATTATGGCCCTCTAACTTAAGCAACTCCTTATTGTCCATTTTAATCCATTCCTTTAGCCAGCTGAAATTTGCGGCTTCATAGTAGTACCTGAGATCTGGCAATGCCAGCCCCCCTCTGTTTTTCCCATCAATAAGGTTCCTGTAGGCAATTCTCGCTTTTTTCCCTTTCCAAATGAATTTGACCAGATCTCGTTTCCATATTCCGAACACCTTTACTCCCTTAATAATTGGTAGGTTTTGAAACAAAAACAGCATTTTGGGCAATACTATCATTTTTATCACTGCTATCCTCCCTAACCAGGTGAGTTGAAGTCTTTGCCAATTTTCCAAACCTCTTTTTATCTCCTTCCAGGTTTTGTCGTAATTATATTGGTAAAGTTTACTATTTTTGTTACTTAGCCATAGTCCAAGATATTTTACTTTGGGGACTACCTTATAATTAGTTATATTCTCCAATTTAACAATATCACTTTTAGATAGGTTCTTAGTTAGAAATACAGATTTCTCCTTGTTAATTTTAAAGCCTGACACAACACTAAATTCATTAATAATTTCCAATAAGGCATGTATGCTTCTTAAAGGTTCCCTTAAAAAACAGACCAGATCATCTGCATATGCCTTCCCTTTAAATTCATACCCTTTTACTTTAATTCCTTTAATTTCATTAACTTCTCTAATTCTATTATTCAAAATTTCTAATATCCAAATGAACAGTAAGGGCGACAAGGGACAGCCTTGTCTTGTCCCTTTTTGAATTTCTATATAATTTGACATTTGATTATTTATTTTTAATTTGGCTTTTTGCCTTGAATAAATAGCTCCTATTGCCTTTCTGAAATTTTGGCCTACTCCGAAATGGTCCAATACTTTAAACATATAATCCCACCGCACATTATCAAATGCTTTCTCAGCATCTAAAAACAGTAACACGATCTCTCTACTTGGATCATGTTTGGCATATTCTAGTATATCTAACACTGTTCTCACATTTTGGCTCATATGCCTACCTGGGAGGAAGCCTGCTTGATCCCCGTGTACTATTTTGGTTAAGATTTTTTTCAACCTGTTCGCTAGAATTTCTGCGAATAACTTATAATCGTTATTGACCAATGAAATTGGTCTATAATTCTTTACTTGCTCAATATCTCTGTCTATTTTAGGTAAAAGAACTATAGTAGCTTCCTCCCAGGACTCAGGCATCTCTCCTTTTTGGAGCACTTGATTCATTGTAGAAAGCAATAGCGGGCCTAATTCTTCTTTATACACCTTATAAAACAGAGCAGAGAAACCATCTGGACCTGGGGCTTTATTTAATTTAGCTTTATCTATAGCTGTACTTAATTCCTCCCATGTAATTTGTCTATCCAAATCTGATTTCATATCTTCTGTGAGCTTGGAGACATTCATATCAGCTAGGTATTGGTCTATTTTTTTAGTATCTATTGGGTTATTTTTGTAGAGGTTTCTGTAATAGTCTTCAAAAACTTTTTGAATTCTTCTTATGTTTGTAATTGTCTCTCCTTTGTGCCTTATCTTGGCTATTATTGGTCTCTCCCTGTGATCTTTCACTTGCCATGCCAAGAGCCTGCCTGGTTTATTAGCATTTTCAAAAAAAATTATGTCTATTATACATAATTTTCTTTTCTAATTCATTTGATAAGAATAATTCATATTGCTGCTGAACTTTGGCTAACTCTTGTTTTGCTTTTTTCTTATCCCCCTTAGACATCTCTAATTCTTTTTCTTTCTCTCTAATTTTGGTAAGCATCTCTAATTGCATATTGTTTCTTTTTTTACACCAAATAGCATGTTGTTGAATTAGTAAACCTCTTAGCACCGCTTTTCCTGCATCCCAAACTGTCTTTTCCGCTATGTCCTCGTTACTATTCTCTTTAATGTAATTTTGTATTCCTAACCTGATCTTGTCCTTAATTTTTTCATCTTTCAGTATATAATCATTTAGTCTCCAGGGCTTCCTTTCCCAAATCCCCCCTTTTAGTTGTAACAACATCGGGTTATGGTCTGCAAACACTCTGGGAAGGAATTCCACCTTTTCAGTTTTAACTACCAATTCTTTAGTAGCAAAAATGTAATCTATTCTGGATGATGACCCATGTCTATGAGAGTAGTATGAATATTCCCTTTTGTCTAACTTTTGTATCCTCCATAGGTCATATAAATCCCAGTGTTTTAAGTCTGCAAATAGGGTGCCCGGGAGCCTTCCTTCCTTAGAGTCTTTTTTTCTTTTACAATTCCTATCTATTTTTGGATCGATTACTCCATTAAAGTCCCCTAACCATAGCATTTCTTTCTCCCCTACTTCTGCTAAGATATTTGATAACTTTTTATAAAACATTTTTTGATTTGTGTTGGGTGCATAGATCCCTACTAAAAGAATATATTTATATTGCAACCTAACTTTAACCATTAATATTCTACCTTCTTCATCCTCAAATACTTTCTCAGGTTTTAGATCCTTATTTATATAAAACAGTACCCCGTTGGTTTTCTTAACATTGCACGCTGTAAATAACTGTCCCAATTTATCTTGGACTAATAAGTGTTTATCTTTTGTTACAAAATGGGATTCTTGAATGCAAGTTATTTCCACCTTATTTTTATGTAAGAAGTGAAAAACCCTTTTCCTCTTAATACAGTTGTTCAAACCATTCGCATTCATAGAAATAATTTTTAACCCTTATGATTTCATCTGTTAACCCTCTCCTCCTTCTCCCTCTCCCCTCCTCAAACCACCATTTTCCCCCACCTCTTGTTACCCTTAGTTTTATACCCCCCCCAAGATATTACACAGTATCAAAACAGTCTCATTTATTCTTCTTCTGCTTCTTCTCCTTCTTCTTGTTCCGCTTCTTCTTCTGCTTCTTCTGCTTCATCATCATCTGTCCCCTTCTGGCAACTCTGTTCTTCCCCATCTGCATGTTGGCTCAGAGACACAGCTGAAGATCCCTGGTCCTTCTGCATCCCCTTTTTTTGCGGGCAAATCTCCTCTCGATCAGTGTCCTCAAAATCCTTGTTGTATTTACGTAGAAATTGTTCTGCTTTTGTTACGTCCGAAATTGTGTGTCTTTTAGATTTATAGTAGAATGATAAACCTTGAGGGAATTGCCATCGGAAGACAATGCCTTTCCTCTTCAATTTTGTCACTAAAAAGGCAAATTCTTTTCTTTTTCTTAACAGCCTCGTTGGGATCTCCTTGAGAAACAGGAGTTTGCGACCTTCCACCATTATTGGAGCTTCATATTGTTTACTTATAATGAGCTCTTTGAAGGATTTAGAAATGAGCTGGAGGATACAGTCTCTAGGCACTTTCTTAATTCTTGCGTAGGCTGTGTTGACCCTATAGGCTGCTGACACCATTGCGTATACCACATCTGTATCTTTTTCCTCCAGAAGTGTTGTGATGTTCTGAATCAGATAGGATTTCAAATCTCCTTTCTCAACTCCCTCCGGCAGGCCTCTAATTCTAATTGAACATTCGTTAATCTTTAGTTCCAGTAAAGCCATCTGATCTTGTAATGTCTCATATTTCTCTCGCAGTTCACTTATCTGATCACTATGTGCCGCTGCCTTTTTTTTCAGGGATTTGCCTTCTGTCTCAAGTTTTGTTACTTTATTTTCGATGGCATCTTGTCTTTCTGTGATTTTCTTGACATCTTCCTTTAGTGAGTCCATGCTTCCTTGTAAGCCCTGGATCATAGATCTAATTTCCAGAAGTATTTGCTCAGGGAAGCCACTAGAGGGAGTATTGGCACTTGGCTGCTTTTTTGGCTTTTCAGCTCCACCCACCACTGTGACATATGATGTTATCAGCCCTTTGGCATTCAGCCCGGACAGGCGAGGTGATTGGGCTTTTTTCTCCATGACTTTTTGGTGCTGAGCAGCTGCCTTATCTTTCAAGGCCACACTTAGCCACAACAATGAAGAAAAAGCTGTACTGAAGTTGAGGGGGGAGGGAGTGTGAGTTTTATCCTTTAATCATGCTAAGTTCTCTTATTCCAACTTAAAGTTCATTAGCAAGACGAAATAGCACTATTCTTTAGAGTTTTGATTAATTCATGATAGGGTCCCACTTAACATAGCACTGATCGAGTTTGCATTTGCGTTTGAATCCATTTCTGTCTTTTGGATGGGCTGAGATTGTCCTGATTGCTTTGTAAAGTGTCTTTTTTGTATTGTACACCGCCACGAGTCGCCCTAGGGCTGAGAGCGGCGGTTAATAAATGCAAGAAATAAATAATAAATTAAAGTATGCAATATGAATCCAGACAATTGAACTCCTTTTCATCAGCCAATAGAGGGAATCAAACAGTCTATCTTTCTTTAGCCCAGGGTATGAATACAAACAGATCCTCTTTGAGTGGTGCACTTTAAATTTCTTTGAGAAGAGCAAAGAAAAGAAATAAACAAAAAATGTCCTTACTGTAGAAACGAAACGAAACCGGCAGCCAACTCTGCTGGAGAGAGAGTGAGACAGGAGCTCCTTTGGAACCTTGCTGCTGTTTAAAATTGACGAAGAAGAATCCTCCGTTTCTTAAACTTCTAGCTTTTTTTGGTTCCAGTTATCTCCTCACGGTCTGTTTATATAACAGATTTGAGTTAGGCACGGGAGAATTAGTGTTATCTCCCAACTGTCTCAATAAATCAGCCGAGGCTTGATGGTATGCGACCTCTCCGCTCCGCTGCCGGCCGGAAGTCTGACCACCCCCCAGCTCTTTCAAGGTCAGTCCAGTCACTTCAAGGATGCCATCCATCCATCTTGCCCTTGGTCGGCCCCTCTTCCTTTTACCTTCCACTTTCCCCAGCATAATTGTCTTCTCTAGGCTTTGCTGTCTCCTCATGATGTGGCCAAAGTACTTCAACTTTGTCTCTAGTATCCTTCCCTCCAATGAGCAGTCGGGCTTTATTTCCTGGAGGATGGACTGGTTGGATCTTCTCGCAGTCCAAGGCACGCTCAGAACTTTCCTCCAACACCACAGTTCAAAAGCATCTATCTTCCTTCGCTCAGCCTTCCCTAAGGTCCAGCTCTCACATCCGTAGGTGACTACAGGGAATACCATGGCTTTGACTAGGCGGATCTTTGTTGCCAGTCTGATGTCTCTACTCTTTACTATTTTATCGAGACTGGACATTGCTCTCCTCCCAAGAAGTAAGTGTCTTCTGATTTCCTGGGCACAGTCTGCATCTGCAGTGATCTTTGCACCTAGAAATACAAAGTCTGTCACGGCCTCCACGGTTTCTCCCTCTATTTCCCAGTTGTCAATCATTCTTGTTGCCATAACCTTGGTTTTTTTATGTTTAGCTGCAACCTAGCTTTTGTGCTTTCTTCTTTTACCTTGATTAGAAGGCTCCTCAGCTCCTCCTTGCTTTCGGCCATCAGAGTGGTATCATCTGCATATCTGAGGTTGTTAATGTTTCTTCCAGCAATTTTTACCCCAGCTTTGCATTCATCAAGCCCCGCACATCGCATGATGTGTTCTGCATACAAGTTAAAAAGGTTGGGTGAGAGTATGCAGCCTTGCCGTACGCCTTTCCCAATCTTGAACCAGTCTGTTGTTCCGTGGTCAGTTCTGACTGTTGCTACTTGGTCCTTGTACAGATTCCTCAGGAGAGAGACAAGGTGGCTTGGTATGCCCATCCCACCAAGAACTTGCCACAATTTATTATGATCCACACAGTCAAAGGCTTTAGAGTAGTCAATGAAGCAGAAGTAGATGTTTTTCTGAAACTCCCTGCCTTTCTCCATTATCCAGCGGATATTAGCAATTTGGTCTCTTGTTCCTCTGCCTTTTCTAAACCCAGCATGAACATCTGGCAACTCTCGCTCCATGTATTGCTGGAGTCTTCCTTGAAGGATCTTGAGCATTACCTTACTGGCATGAGAAATAAGGGCCACTGTACGGAAGTTTGAGCAGTCTTTCGCATTTCCCTTTTTTGGTATGGGGATGTAAGTTGATTTTTTCCAGTCTGATGGCCATTCTTGTGTTTTCCATAATTGCTGGCATATGGCATGCATCACCTTGACAGCATCATCTTTTAAGGTTTTAAACAGTTCAGCTGGGATTCCGTCGTCTCCTGCTGCCTTGTTATTAGCAATGCTTCTTAAGGCCCATTCAACCTCACTCCTCAGGATGTCTGGTTCTAATTCATTCATCACACCGTCAAAGCTATCCTCGATATTGTTATCTTTCCTATACAGATCTTACTGTATATGTAGATAGTTTAATAGGAGAATAAAGAAAGTCATATAATTTTGTTAATCAATCCAGATTTTTTTTTTCTAATTCTGTCTATATGTTGTCACTGGATGCAATAGGTTTAGCAGGTGGAAGGGAAATTAATGTGGGAGATGAAACCAGAAAGATAGCATATTTCTCTTTGAAGGTAGCAATTATATGGGGCCTGTGAATTATTTTTCTGTGAACCCCATGGATTTCACCATGATGCTTTTTGCCTTTGTTGACTGATTTTTAAACCAGTTTTTCATAAATAGTAAATCTATTTTGAGCTAATTTGTTGGTCTCCATTACAAAACAGTTACTTGTTATGTCATGTTGCTTGATGTACTTTGCTAAGAGGAAAGGAAGAGAGTCATATAACATTTTGAGACATGTACAAAGAGCCTTGTTCTCAACCCTCCTCCTCTTTCCCTCCTACTTCCCCAAGGTATATGATTGTAGCAAGCCAAGAAAGTGATGTCATGCCCTGTTCATGCTGAAAGTATACATTGGCCTTGTGTCCTGCTTCTTTCTGAGGCATACATTGTCCTCTCTTCACTATTATGGTGTTGTTTTCATTACATGATCAAAGAAATGACCTCCTCCATCCCTGAACATATAGATCAGAACAATGAAATCCTCCTGAAAGCAGTTGAAGGCACAAGGACCAAACAGCATTCTAATGGCTATTCATGTACATGACTAACATGTGGATTGATCTGAGATCAGGCAAGTTTGTTCAAGTGCATTTATTCACTCTATGCCAGTTACATATTCAATTGAGCCTATTCATCTAGTTTTAAAGCAGATAGGAAAAATAAGAAAAACACTGACTGATTACTCAACCCTGCTTTGTGAAGAATTTATTGAAATGTAACTATCAAGGATTACCAATGGGGAAATCTGGTATTAAAGCCTTTGGATTGAGGTTTAGTTGTGACTGTATCTTTAAAAAGACTTTTTACAGAGAAGATAAGTTTTGTGCAAGTAGATAAGGAACCTTAGTATAGTAACTCATTATTTCATATCCAATTTGTATAGTGGTATTGGCAACTAGTGAATGCATCCTGCTTGTCTAGGTTAAAAGCCCCTTAGCTGTACCCTTAGCCCAATGTTCTTGCTCTTTCCTTCTCTCTCCTTTCCTCTACTTCAAACTCAATTTTTTTCCACACTGGTCTTTCTCTCCCTTGACCCAGATATTCATTCTGTCTGTCCCAGCTCCATTGTTAGAAACCTTTTTCTCCCCTTCAATCTAATGCTATTTTCTGCTACTCATTTTTTTCCTTTAAAAAAAATCCTGCTCTTTTTCTTTTTTGTTGGAATTTCTCTCCCAGGCCCTACTTTTCAGACTTTTCTGCTTATAATAGTATAAGCTAGTCCTTCACAACCTGCAGCTTTCCAGTTGTTTTGGACCAGTACCCAGAATTTCTGACCATTGAACAAGCTAACTGCTAGGGCTTCTGAGAGTTGGAGGCCCAAATACCTGGAGGGCTACAGGTTGTGCTGGCCTGTTCTAACTTATCTGTACCAGTACCAGCTGTTGTATTATATCTCCGGTTTGCCATGTTCTGCTACTTAAAATCTAAGGTAAAGGTAGGTAAAGGTTTTCCCCTGACATTTACTCTAGTCATGTCCGACTCTGGGAGTTGGTGCTCATTTCCATTACTAAGCCGAAGAGCCAGCATTGTCCATAGACACCTCCAAGATCATGTGGCCGGCATGATTACATGGAGCGTCGTTACCTTCCCGCTGGAGGTCTACTCCCATTTTCATGTTTTCAAACTGCTAGGTTGGCAGAAGCTAGGGCTGACAGCGGAAGCTCACACCACTCCCCGGATTTGAACCTGCAATCTTTCTCAAATATTGTAATAATAAATATGCAAAAACCCGACCAATCCCTTAATAATTTACCATAAGTCAATTTTTAAAAATAAACCCCCAATATAACAAAAACATTTACACAAGCTCAATGTTGCCTCACCACAATCCCGAAAGAAGTCCAAACTGATGTTATCTAAGGGCGTTTCCAGACATACATTAAACTTGCTTCAGAGCAGGTTTAGAAACCTGCTCTGAAGCTGGTTTAAGTTCGCACAGTCAGGAAAAAAAAACCGAGCTGTCCACATGGGATGGCATCTGGCCATCCAATCCTCCCCGCTCCCCCCAGCCTTAAAATAGAGAAACTTACCGGGCCACCATTAGGCCACTCTGCAGGCTCCTGGAACAAACCAATGACACGTCAGGAATTGGAGGGGGGAATCGCTCCTTCCCCCCACATGTCATTGGTACATTCCAGGAATCTGCAGAGATTTATTATTTATTATTTATTTTATTTGCTGCATTTGTTGACCGCCGTTCTCAGCCCTAGGGCGACTCACGGCGGTGTACAACATATAAAAACACATTTACAATAAGCAATAATCCACTAATACACAATAATAAATTACACTAAATAATCCGCTCCGACTTATCACAGAATCATAACCAAGCTCGTAAACCATATTCCGTTCCAGTTGTCATTACCAGTAGATGTAGCACTCAGTTAAATGCCTTCTCAAATAGCCACGTCTTTAGGCCCTTACGGAAAGACATAAGGGAGGGCGCCTGTCTGATGTCAACAGGGAGGGTGTTCCACAGCCGGGGGGCCACCACCGAGAAGGCCCTCTCTCTCGTCCCCGCCAGACGTGCCTGTGAAGCAGGCGGGATCGAGAGAAGGGCCTCCCCGGACGATCTCAAGGCCCTCGTGGGCTCATAGGCCGAGATGCGGCCCGCAAGGTATTTTGGGCCGGAACCGTTTAGGGCTTTGTAGGATAACACCAGCACCTTAAATTGGGCCCGGTAGCAGATCGGCAGCCAGTGGAGCTGGAACAACAAGGGCGTTGTGTGCTCCCTGCGTCCCGCTCCTGTTAGCAACATGGCTGCCATGCGCTGGACCAGCTGAAGCTTCCGGGCCATCTTTAAGGGCAGCCCCACGTAGAGAGCGTTGCAGTAGTCGAGGCGGGATGTGACCAGAGCGTGTACCACCGTGGCCAAGTCAGACTTCCCGAGGTACGGGCGCAGCTGGCGCACGAGCCTAAGCTGTGCAAATGCTCCCCTGGTCACCGCTGAAACCTGGGGATCCAGGCTCAACGATGAATCCAGGATCACACCCAAGCTGCGAACCTGCGCCTTCAAGGGGAGTGCGACCCCGTCCAGCACAGGCTGTAACCCTATACCCTGTTCGGCCTTACGACTGACCAGGAGTACCTCTGTCTTGTCTGGATTTAATTTCAGTTTGTTCGCCCTCATCCAGACCGTTACAGCGGCCAGGCACCGGTTCAGGACCTCGACAGCCTCCTTAGTAGCAGGTGGAAAGGAGTGACAGAGTTGGACATCATCTGCGTACAGATGACACTGCACCCCGAAACTCCGGATGATCTCACCCAGCGGCTTCATGTAGATATTAAACAGCATGGGGGACAGTATGGAGCCCTGTGGAACCCCACAGGTCAAAGGCTGTGGTGTTGAACAAGAGTCCCCCAATAACACTTTCTGGGTACGACCCTCCAGAAATGACTGGAGCCACTGCAGAGCAGTGCCCCCAAGACCCATTTCCGCAAGGCGCCCCAGAAGGATACCGTGGTCGATGGTATCGAAGGCCGCTGAGAGGTCCAGGAGCACCAACAGGGACACACTCCCCCTGTCTAGCTCTCGGCGCAGATCATCCACTAAGGCGACCAAGACCGTCTCGGTTCCATGTCCCAGTCTGAAACCAGACTGTGCCGAATCCAGATAATCCGTGTCTCTCAAGAATACCTGGAGTTGTGAGGCCACCACGCTTTCCATGACTTTGCCCAAGAAGGGGAGATTGGAAACAGGCCGAAAGTTATTGAATTTAGTGGGGTCCAATGATGGTTTCTTCAACAGCGGTTTTATAATAGCTTGCTTTAAGCTCGCTGGAATCTTGCCTTCCCGAAGGGAGGCATTAACCACCATCGTTACCCACTCAGCCAATCCCCCTCTGGCCTCCTTCAGAAGCCAGGATGGGCAGGGGTCTAGGATGGACGTGGTGGGCCTCATTCCTCCGAGTATCTTGTCCACATCCTCGGGCTTCACAAACTGAAAAGAATCCATCAAAATAGGACAAGCAGGTGCTCGTGTCACATCCTCGGAGACTGCGTTTAACATGGTGTCCAGCCCAGAACGGATCAAGGCGACTTTGTCCGCAAAGAACCGAGCAAATGCTTCGCAGCGCGTGACCGAATTGTCAGGGCTCCCGCCTGAGGTGGCGGGAGTTAAAAGACCTCTGACAATCCGAAACAACTCCGCCGGACGGTTTTTTGCAGACGCAATAGTGGCCGCAAAGAAAATTTTCTTTGCGGCTTTTATTGCCGCGGCATATGCCCTTAGACAGGACACAAACCGTGTTCGATTTGATTCGCTTGGGTCCGAGCGACACACGCTCTCTAGTTCCCTCTTCCTTTGCTTCATCACTGCCAACTCCTCGGTGAACCAAGGAGCTGGTTTAGCTCGGCTACTTGAGAGGGGACGTTCCGGAGCGATCATGTCAATTGCCCTGGTCATCTCCCCATTCCAGAGAGCGACCAAGGCCTCGACATGGTCACCTGCCGAGGTGGCGGGAAAATCCCCAAGAGCCGTCAGGAATCCATTCGGATCCATAAGCCTCCTGGGGCGGACTATCTTAATGAGTCCTCCACCTTTGCGGAGGTTAGGGGGCGCAGTGAGCCTAAATCTGATCAGGAAGTGGTCAGTCCATGGCAACGGAGAGATGGACAACTCCTCCACACCGCCACCCTGCTCCCATCCCTGGCAGAAAACCAAGTCCAATGTATGTCCAGCACAGTGGGTGGGGCCAGCTATTTGTTGGGACAGCCCCATGGTTGCCATGGCAGACATGAAGTCCTGAGCCGCTCCTGTGAGGGTTGCCTCGGCATGGATATTGAAGTCCCCCAGCACAAGGAGCTGTTGAGACTCCAACGCCAGGCTCGAGACCACCCCCGCTAGCTCAGATGCCTAATAGTGGTCCGGTTTCCTGTTTTTTTTAATACTTTTGGGGGCACGGGTTAGGAAGGGGGGTGCCATCTCACATCTTTGGGCTCCAGGAGCCCAAAAGATGTGAGATGGGTATGTGGACAGATCCCTGGGTAGTTACGAGACTACCCATGGGTCTGTTCCTATAGGGCCCATGATCCATTAGAATCAGGTCTTTCAGAAAGGCCAGGATCTAATGGCCTATCTACTTAATTTGGGACAAAGCAAGATTTTCCTGCTTTATATTGAATTAATTCACTTTTACTCTGGTAAAAACATGAGAGCTTTCACATTTTGGACCCTGTCTGGATGGGCCCCAAGCAGCAGTAACAGTTTTCATCACCTTTGTATTCAGTCAGGAACCAATGGGAAAAGACCAGGAGAAATCCAAATTGGGGGGGGGGGGGTGTCTTATCTCCACTTCTACTAAGTAGTGGAAAACTCCCCCCCCCCCCAATTCTCTCTCAGTGCTGTCACATTCTGGTTTTACGAATCTAAGCTGCAACTCCAAAAATTAGTTGTTGATCTATATGTTGGAAAAGTGATGGACCATGTAGTTGGACTACACTTCAATGCTGCAAACCTTGAAAAGTTGGGAAGTTTCCTTTCTTTTCTTGGGGAATTATCTTACTCCAACACAAGGGCTTCCTATTCTAGTGATAAGGATATGATGAGATTTCTGGTTAAAGGGTTAGATTGGCTTCAAATTGTTTGAAGAGTGAGTTCTAGTATTGGCTGGATGCTGGATCCAGTCAAAGGGCTGGAATGCTTCTGTGCTATGTACCAACAGATGCATCATTTACCTCACACCACCCAGCAATAGCATTTTTCATCAGTGTTCAGCACTGAAAGAGTAATTGGTGATGTCTTGAATTACAATGCAACTGGGGTCAAGTGAGCTTTGCTGGGGAAAATATTCATTGTACATTGTAATAACTACCATGGAGAAAGTCTGGAAGGAGAGGGGCATGTTCAGGCATTGAATGACCATCAAGGTTTCAACTTCCTGGCCTTTTCCCTGCTTTTAAGGCCTTCTCAGAGAAGCAAAAGCCCATCATTCCACACGAAGTGCCTTTGCTTTTTATTGCCCCCTGCAGCCATTTTCTTAGGTGGATCTTTTCAAAGCAAGTTCCTTGCTAATCAACAACGATTGTTCTTAATTGTTTTTAATTTGAAGAATTGGGTATAGTAAAATATCTGGGGATGGAACAAGGACAAACTGGAAAGTATTCTTAGAATTAACTAAGTGGCAAATTGGCTGAAAAATGCAATCTTAATTCTACTCCCAGCCCAGTGTTTGTGTATTCTGTGTGCTTAGCAAACCATACTAATTTGCAGTGAGCAGGGGAGTGTTTTTCACATCTCTTCAATTGTCCATGCAGGCAAGCATTCTTGCCTATAAAAGACACATTCTCTGATGGATGTGTTCATTGCCTGCACAGTTCCAGAGCACATCAACACCTCTGGAGTATACGTGCCTTTCAGACAGATTTCTCTGAGTGCTGATCCTCTCCATTGGGACTAAGTGGCTTTAGAAAACAGAGACAGACTGTGAGGCTGTCATGTATGAAAGCCACTTGCATGTTATTTGTGAAGGAACACCTTCCTGTCACTAGGCCAAATTCTACACCAGAATCCAGTTGTTCATGAAGAAAGGAAATAGGAGGAGAAAAGCTCCCGGATACTCTGTTTCAGCAATCAGTACTCTTCTGGCATTTAGAGTATATTCCTGGCCCAAGCTCTTTGCCAGAGTCTGTAAAGTTTCTTTCTTTTCTTTTTTGTCTTCTAGTGCAGAGGGAAAGATATTAAACTGATGAATGTAAAGACATCCAGCATGCTCAAATTTCTTGCATTAGGGGATTTCAACAGGGCTATGCCTAAACATCTCCATGTTTCACTTGGCAGCAAAAAGCACACTGGATGGCTAATGCTAAAGTCAGATCATTTATCTTCATATCACTATATATATGTATGTATATATATCAGAGCTATAAGGCTATCAAATGCTCCATATGAAATGTGTTCTTTTCCCCCTAGGAATGCTCAGAATCTCCCTTGGAACCCATGGGTTCAGTATAGAAAATTTTGTCTGTGAAAGTGACCTCTCTGTAGCAGTCTCATTAACTGGGTAGAGTTTACAATTATCCACCTTGCTGCTTACTCAAAGGACTCAGAAAAGCTCCTCCTTCTCATCTCATCATCTCATTTTGGTAGACAAAAAGTAGAACCCCACATGACATAGGAAATAATGATTATCTGTGGGTCTTTGCTTGTCTCCTTGGACCCTACTTACCAGTCCAAAGCAGGAAAATGTATTATCCAGACAGAAGCATATACACATCTGTATAAGGAAACCGGACTGATTTTGGTCAATTAATATTGTTCTGTCATCTCTTATATAGAGCTGGAAAGCAGCTTTCAGTCCTTCCATTTGACATGAATCAGTCTTCTGAGCTTACCCTTTGTTTCTTTACAGTTTAATCTTATGGTTCAAAATCAAATCTGTATTTTCAGAGCCAACACTTCATATCTGTTCTGTTAATTAAAACTCTTGTCTTGTGCAAACATCAGTGTGCCTTGAAATATTCTGCTCACCCAAATGCTTCTTCTTAATTCTGAATAGGGATGCAAATCCTCAACTATTTGGTCTTTGCACATGCGGATGAAAAAGTAAGTAGGTTTTTCCCTAATCAGAAAGAAAATGAGTGTCTCTCCACAGTATTTTTTGTGTGCGTATTTGAACATCCCAAAGTGTTGTGCATGAATTATTCTTGGAGAAAATGCATAGTGCAACTCCATTTTTTTCCATTTTCTGTACCTCTGGCCTTGCAGGTGTTTGAGCCTCTAACTCCCATAAACCCTTCTTTCTAGCTTGTTCAGTGGTCAGGAATTCTGGGAGCTGAAGTCCAAAACACCCGAAAGCCACAGGCCGAACAGGCCTGCTCCAAGGCCTCTTGGAATCTCAAAGAAAGGACAATTTTAAGAGATCCTCCATTCCTGTAGGGGTCTGTTGTAGCTGTGATGCTCGCAGCCCTGACCAGAAAGTGATCTGCCCGTGACCACTCCATCCACATAACTTTATATTCTGAACAGAAAACCAAGGGTATGACCTGCCAAGTACATAGATCCAGAAATTAATTGGGAGAGGGCCACATTTGTTATGGAGACCTTGAACCCCCGGGTTGCACCTAAAAAACTGGCTTCCAATGATATGCAAAAGTCCACAAACCCTAGCAACTCCAGCAATGCCTCTGAGACCAGTTCTGTGAGGAATCTCAGCTAGTCTGGCAGGCAGCAGGTGGACAGTGGTAAAGCTTCCCAGGTTAGCCAACTCATCACTGAGGAGATCATAGATGATGCACATTTTTTTCACTGACTTGGCATTTCTTGAGAGTAATATGAGGTTTTGTGGGTGACCTGGCTCACTCTCCAAGTTCCCCAAGCTGGCAGGGCAACTGGTAGGTGAGGTAGTATTAAGCACATTTCTCACCTCCTTCTATAACAGTGGTTCTCAACCTGTGGGTCCCCAGATGTTTTGGCCTTCAACTCCCAGAAATCCTAACTGCTGTTAAACTGGCTGGGATTTATGGAAGTTGTAGGCCAAAACACCCAGGTTGAGAACCACAGGTTAAGGACACACAGCCCTCCTACTGACATATCCTCCTCTGTCCTCCACATCTTACATTGCTGTCCTGCCCAGTTTCTATATACATTGGATTAAAAACAAACAATACAAACAATCAAAAAGAAGAAAAAGCAAAAAATGAGATAAATTGTAAGACAAATTGTACAAGTCTTGATACACCTTTCAATCAGGCTGATTAGTTGCTCCCACTAGGTGGCTGCCTGGTCACCAACTAGATGCATCTGAGTAGCCCTCTCTCAGTCCTTCGGGTGGCTCTCTCACTGCCAGCCGTGTGTCAGTTCCAGAGTGACCAGTATCTATCCAATAAGTCTGTAATGGAGTTAACTACAAAACAATACACATCATACATATAACACAGTGTTTCTCAACCTGGGGGTCGGGACCCCTGTGGGGGTCGCGAGATAGTGTCAGAGGGGTCGCCGAAGACCATCAGTAAATACAGTATTTTCTGTTGGTCATGGGGGTTCTGTGTGGGAAGTTTGGCCCAATTCTATCATTGGTAGAATTCAGAATGCTCTTTGATTGTAGGTGAACTATAAATCCCAGCAACTACAACTCCCAAATGTCAAGGTCTATTTCCCACAAACTCCACCAGTGTTCACATTTGGGCATATTGATTATTTGTGCCAAGTTTGGCCCAGATCCATCACGGTTTGAGTCCACGGTTTAAGTCCACTATAACTCCCAAACTCAAAATCAATGCCCACCAAACCCTTCTAGTATTATCTGTTGGTCATGGGATTTCTGTGTGCCAAGTTTGGTTCAATTCCATCGTTGGTGGAGTTCAGAATGCTCTTTGATTGTAGGTGAACTATAAATCCCAGCAGCTACAACTTCCAAATGTCAATGTCTATTTTCCCCAAATTCCACCAGTGTTCACATATGGGCATATTGAGTATTCATGCCAAGTTTGGTCCAGATCTATCATTGTTTGAGTCCACAGTGCTCTCTGGATGTAGGCGAACTACAACTCCCAAGCTCCAGGCCAATGCCCACCAAACCTTTCCAGTATTTTATGTTAGTCATGGGAGTTCTGTGTGCCAAGTTTGGTTCAATTCCATCGTTGGTGGAATTCAGAATGCTCTTTGATTGTAGGTGAACTATAAATTGTTTGAGTCCACAATGCCCTCTGGATGTAGGTGAACTACAACTCCCAAACTCCAGGTCAATGTCCACCAAACCCTTCCTGTTAGTCATGGGTGTTCTGTGTGCCAAGTTTGATTCAATTCCATCATTGGTGGAGTTCAGAATGCTCTTTGGTTGTAGGTGAACTATAAATCCCAGCCACTACAACTCCTAAATGGAAAAATCAATCTTCCTTCCAGTCCCACCAGTATTCAAATTTGGGCATATTGGGTATTTGTGCCAATTTTAGTCCAGTGAATGAGAATACATCCTGCATATTAGATATTTACATGACGATTCACAACAGGAGCAAAACTACAGTTGTGAAGTATCAACGGAAATAATGTTATGGTTGGGGGTCAGGTCACCACAACATGAGGAACTGTATTAAGGGGTCACGGCATTCGGAAGGTTGAGAACCACTGATATAACACATTAAAATAAGAGTTCTTCTGCCAGCCAGAGACATAAAGCCTATACAACTAGTGGGCCCAGTTACTGTGGGTCAGAATGGGCCTCAGGCAGAATTCCTGACAGTGTCGTTCAGAAGGCAGGCCAAATAGCAAGCTGGATGTGAGGAGCTCTACCTTCCTGGTCTCTTTCTGCAGCAGCCAGAGTAGTTACAGGAACATCTAGGAGTTAGCATATTACACCTATCCTAAATTTAACTGTTTGCCAATTAGTTTTGGAGCAAAGTAAAAAGTGTTGGTATTGACCTTTGTTGGTATTCTACATGGCTTGGATCCAGGTTACATATAGGAGCACCTTCTCCTATACAACCCCCCCCCCCCCCCACACACACACACACACACACACTGAGGTCCTCTGGGGAGTGTCTGCTTCAGCCTACCAAAACCTGACTCCAACCAACACCAGAGAACCTTTTCATTGGCTGTCCCACAACTGTGAAATGACCAGCCGGTAGAGCTCCAACAGCTAAATGAGCTGTCACAATTTAAGACACAAGTGAAGACCCATCTTTTCCAGCAGGCCCACCCATACAGTTTTAAAGACGAATTTTAAACCTCCACTCTATCTCTAATTTTTAGTATGTATTTTTGTATGTATTTTATGGACATACGTTTTAATATGTGCAAACCCATTTTTTTTCTACAGAAAAACATGGTTTTTCCTCTGTAGAATACTTTCTGAGCTACACTTAGGATATCAAATACCAGGATAAAATTTCATTAAATTCTTACAGCCATGCCTGTTGTTCACTTCAGTACAGTTTGGCTACTTTACATGGTTTGCTACTTAACTGTCTCATTTGGACAACTGCATCAAGAAGCTAGAAGATAACAGGTGTCCTTTTTTTCCCGACTGGGTTTATTATACAGTCTAATTAGTTTGGATGAAATAGCCTGTGGATCTCTGTAAGGACAAATTTCCTCCCAGGCAATTCCATTATGGGTATGGAAGAGATTCCAAAAAACAACCTTGTATAAATGTTATAGGCATTTTAGCAAAAAGCTTCTTTCTTCCCTAGAAGAATGGAAAAAGTGATACTGTGTTTTTCTTATTAGCGTTTACATTTTCAGGGACATTTAATGCAGGGAGCTTTAGCGATTTACCAAAAAACACTACAGACCAGTACAACACAAAACCAGTACTCAGTGAGAGAGTGTAGGAGGAGATGAAAGCCCAGTGGTCCCCGTTTTCATTATTCCACTATTGCTAAGCAACCAAGGACATATTGGCTTTGTATTCTATGTGGTATAGTCTATCACGTTTAAAGCTTCCTTTCCTTTCTAAAAGCAAAGTCATTATTTGGGACCCAAATTAATGGATTCCAAGGATATTATGACTTTCTCAAATCATTTCTGTTTTCTGGCATGTCTCTTCTAACCGGGTCAGAGCAGTCACACAGCTGAGGCTCGCCGAGCCTCAGACTTCTCACTTACAGGTTTAATTAAAATTTCTAGCCAGTTCAATCTGTCATTCCTGCTTTCAAAGCTGCTCCTGCTGAAAAGAGGCAGGTTCCAGTGCACATTTGCAATTTTGAATTACATCTTCATACTGGCTGGGATATGTATAACCCTCAGTGACAGAAAAAGTATACGTCTGTACAATGTCCAGACGAATTTTAATTAGAAGTATTTGGTGAAACACAATAATTATGTTTCTAGAGAATTGGTCCTCTTACTAACATAACTTCAAAAACTGATTTTAAAGGCATCCAGATTCAGCAGTCCCTTGAGAGCTCTATGGTATATGCACATGTCTGTTTTCTTGTCACCTCCACACAGTTGTTGTTCTTTGTGTGTAGAGAAGGGTCAAGATATGTACTTTCCACAATTCAGTTTACAGTAAGCAGTGCCTGAGCACAGTGTTCAAAATGAAGACATATCATAGATTTTCATAGTTCTGTTATGAAACTGGCTATCTTAGGTATCTGTCCTTTCCAAATTTTATTTAATATGAAAGTTGCCTTTATAAATTGCTTGTATATTGATGTTTCCATTTGTACCAGACCTCCTAAAACATTCAAAGAACACATTGAGTTGGGAATGCACTCGAATATATATAAAGTTGTTTCCCAGTGTTTCACTTCTTACTTACATTGAATCTCCTCTGTCATTTTGTTGTCCCTGCATCCTGACTGTGGAGATTATTTTTCAAAGATGCAGATCTTATAATGATGCTTATAATATGATCATGTGATCTGTCTTTCAGCCTCTCCTAGTCTCATCCTTGATTTAAATAGCATCAGTTTCCACAGAGATTTTTAGGGGGCTCTGCTGCTTCCTTCTTTCAATTCTGGAAATTGTCCACTTGTTTCTCTTCTCTCTTTTCTGCAATGCTTCAGATAGCAATTTTTACCATGTAGTGTGGCTATTTTTTGTGGAATCTTGCACAGGTTCTAGGTACAGATGCATGTCACTTGTACCCCATGTTTATTTCACTACCATTCCCTGCCATTTTGTTCTTTAACCAAATCATTCTCCATGGTAGGGTATGGTAGCTCATGTCACTATTATTAAATTAAGATGCATAGGAATCTGGTAGCACCTTAGAGACTGAGAGAAAGAATGTGGTAGCATAAGCTTTTGCAGACTAAGAGCTTGTCTGTGCTGGCCACTAAACATGAAGTGACTCAGAAATCATTACTGGCTCTCTTCGTGACATCCAAGGAAACAAGGTCCTTAACATCGGCTAAACTGGGTTTCCCTCTGCAATAAGAAAATGTTTTTAATCTGTATTGTTTTTAAGTATGCTGTTAGCAGTCTTCAGTCTTGTTGTTGGGAGATTGGTAGGATATAAATGAATAAAAGAAGAAGAACCAACTGCAGTCCTATTGGATAGACCTATCTAGTTCAACATTTGGTTTTAATCATGTAGAGTCAGTTGCCTATAAGAACTCTTTCAGCAGGACCTGAGTACATACGAACCCTCCATCTGGCATTCCCTCCCAACTGATATACTGTTATTATTCCATCATCATCATTGGTGATTACTCATGGGCAAGTATGATTGTCTTCCAAGAATAGAGTCTTGGCAGTGGATTCATAAGTGACTGTAGAGACCTTTCTGGATCAACATGGTCTGGCACAATAAGTACATAAGTTTCCAGGTGAAAGGCAGTCACAACATGAGATTTCTTGATACACTTTCCTCTTTGCATGTTTCTCTCTTTTGTTCTCTATTCATGCCTCGTCAAAATCCGTGGCACTGTTGGCAACAGGTGACCTCCAGTTAGACTGCTCTAGGGCCAGGGCTTCCCACTTCTCAGTGTTTATGCCACATTTTAAGCCTATCTTTAAATCTTTTTTGTTGTCCACTGACATTCCATTTTCAATTATTGAGCTGAGAATACAGTAACTGCTTTGGGAGACAGTTATTGGGCATTCGGATAACATGATCAGTCCAGTGAAGGATCGATGCTTCAATGCTATTGGTGTTTGCTTCTTCCAGAATACTGACATTTGTCCACCTGTCTTCCCAGGAGATTTGCGGGATTTTTTGAAGGCATCGAAGGCATTGCTGTTGGAATCTTTCCAAAAGTCAAGAGTGACATTTGTAGATTAACATGTTTTACAAGCCTACAACAGAGTTGGAAAGACAGTAGCTTTATAAACAAGCATATTCATATCCCTACAAATGTACCAAACCTTGAACACTCTCTGCTTCATTAAAAAAATGCTGTGCTCACAGAGCTCAGATAGTATTTCAGCCAAGATGTCAACTTTTGTGGAAAGGTAGTGGAAATGGTCTAGGATTTTCATTCATCAACATAGTCATTAAATCCATTGTCCTTGAATGTATCTAGTTCCCCTTTAAATATATCCTAGTTGGCAGTCATCATCAATACATCTTGAGGGACTAGATTTGACCATGTAACTCCACATCCACAGTAGAAAGATTTTTTCCCCATCTATCTGTCCTCATATCTGGTTATTTAACTTTAGGGAATGACTCCAAGTTTCAATATTATGAGAAAGATTCCTTATCTACTTTCTCCATATGATATATAATTTTATACACCTATCTGATGTCTCCCACATTCATTCATTTCTCCTAAGCTAAATCCCAAATTTTGCAACCTGTCCTCTTAGAGCAGTTGCCTTGATTTTTTTCACTTGCTAAAAGGATATTTTTAGAGATATAATTAGAGGATGTTTTTCAAGTTTTGAAATGTCTTCTTATAAATCCTATTTGACCTTCAAAAGAATGATTTGAAAGCTATAGAAAATAATAAGTAATGGAATGAGTTACATTTTTTAATACTGTGATGAGTAGCAGTACAGAAAGTAAGTGTTCAATCACTGAAACAAGTAATGGAAAGGCACTTCCTAAATTCTGAATCTCTCTCCTATTTTTTTTAACAAAACTAGTTTGTTTGTTTGTTTGTTTGTTTGAAGATGAGGTGCATAGTATACCAATATTGTAAAGATCTCCCTATTTAGCTCATGTTTGGTCACTGTCAGAGAAAAAATGGTAAACTCATGCACTAATTGGGCAAGGATAGCTTGCTTTGTCTTCAATTCAATGCATGAAAAACAAATTGTTATTATTCTGTCCTGGCTTTTATTAATAATTAAGCCATTATCTCTTGCAAGTGGACAACTCTGAAGTAGTATGTTAGTTAACAGGCATTTGCAGGTCTGTGTGGATTAGAATCAATTAACTCCCATGTGAACAGGAAAAGATGTATTGATTGATTTGTTTATTTATTTATCAAAAGGAATGCCTAGCTAAAAATGATAAAATCTTGGAGACATTACTTTTGGTCTATAAACTCAGAGATTCTGGTATTTATAGTTCAAAACAGTTTTCCCCCAAGAAAAATACCCACTATTTGAGATGTGTAATGTGTAGATGAGTGTGACTTGCTTCTGAGTAAATGCACATTGGTCTGACCTATAAATAAAATGAGCACCCCATAACCTACGTTAAGTGCTAAAAAGAAATCATCAAACATTACACCATCCTGCAGAACACGAAGACCTATTTGTAAAGATGTGCATAGTGAATGGCTTTTTCAAGAGGCTGCTTGAGGTTGGGGACATTTTCAGAGGGGCTTGCACTGCTGTCCTGCCAATCTTGCTCTCTTGATTCTGAGCCAAAGAAAGCTTTAAAGGGGTAAAGAAAAAAAATCCTTCTCTTTTGAGTACAATAGAAACATCAGAGTAACCAATGTTTTGAAGCCTTTATACCTTGGACCTCTGGGGATTTCTAAGCTATCTTCCAATAATATTTCATCAAGAAAGGATGTACTTTGTTGGCTTGGTTGAACTAAAAATATCATCCTGCTGTCTCTCATAGTATCTGCTAGTTCAAGAGAATTTTTTTCTGGCCTATGCTGTATGTACATAGATCCTGTCTGCCATCCAGTGGTACATTTAATATTTGCAAGTGCTTGGATAACTTTTTCTTCCACAAATTTAAAGATTGTGTGATTTCTCCTACTTAAAAAAAGTATAATGCAAGATCTTTAGGAAGATGCTGTAAGGGTATGGAAGGCTGAATCATTTGGCAAACTTCTTTCTGAAAATGTGTTGAAAGAGTTTATGGGTCAGCTTTGTGTTTGTTGTGATTTATCTATCTTTGACAGTGTTGACAGAACCGAACATCTTATGGTTCTTTTATTGAATAATTTTATAGTGTTGCCAGTCAACCAGCAACCCTCATGGTCTATAGGACCTTTAACGCCTGCTTTCTGAAAACCTCAGTTACCTTGGAGGGTCATTGTCTACCTTACTCATGGGCTTGAGATGTTTTTAATATTAGCTATTGTTGTTGCTGTTGTTATATGCCTTCATGTTGTTTTTGGTGACTGAGTTTTTTGGGACTAAGAATGTACAATTCACACAAAATCACCCAGTGAGTTTCTGTAACCAAATGGGAAATCAAATGCTGGTCTTCAGAGTCACAGTCCACACTGAAACCACTACACCACAGTGAATGAGTACTGAATTATAATCACAGTTATATTTCAACAACACCTTTAGTCCACCATGGAACAACAAAAATAAAGCACGAGTTCAATTCCTTTGTTATTTGGTGTTCTGGAAGCTTGTGTTAATGCAAGGTTCCCAAGGCATGAGTCAAGGAATGAGTAAGTAGATACTGTTCTGAGTCACTCTTATAAGTAAAAAGACTTGGACAGAATCGAAGCCAATTCAGCTGGCAGTATTCACTACCTTTGTTTCTGGGTCAAACTTAAAAGCATAACTTGTTTGGGAGATGAGAATATCTGTGGAATTCCCCTCCCCCCAAAATGTGATTTTCTCCAGATGTGTACTATTCAGTGGGAGCTACTGACTTCCATGTCTGCAAGGCAATGAATCTGTTTTGATATTTAGTATGAGGTTTAAAGAGACTGTTGCGGGGATGGGGCTCAGGATCTTAAATACTCCTTTAAAGTTCAAACAGAATTCTGAAATTGAGTCACTATCCATTGATATGGAAGCCATCAATCAGTGAATAAGTAACAATATCCATGCTAGCTGGCGGTGATGGGAATTGTATTCCAACACATCTGGAGGACACTGGTATTTTCAATTATTGGAGCTTTAGAATAAGAAAAGAGAAGAGAAGGTAAAGGAGGAAAAATAATAAAAGTGGGAAAGTAATGGTAAGTAGACAATATACTAGACATTTGCATAAATGTAAACTGGTCATGTGTCCAAAAATATATTTTCTTTAAAAGAAGAAAAATATATTTTTGAAGATCACTAGCTAAAGAAACTTGGAAACTTTTCAGGTCCTATCTCCTGTCTTCTTGTAGCCTAACTGAAGATCAGGTGAAGTACAATGTCAAATTCGCATAATATCAGTTATTAGTGTAGTTAAATGAATTACTTCCATAGCATTTTCTTCTCTGATAGATTTATAGTTGGGGCATGACATTGGTTCCAACTCAAAGTAAGCTACTCAGCTGTCACTGAGTAATTATTTTAATTCTCTACAGAATTGTGGATAAGGTCAACGGTGCTCTAGTGCAGTGTTCTCAATCATGGTTTCCCAGAAGTTGTTGGGTCAAACATAGTTTGATGGAATGCAGCCAAAGGGGGTACAACTGATTGATGAAAGCATATGCTGTTGCTCTATAAACTCCCAGAAGTCTCCGCTATCATGACTAATGGCCAAAGTTTCTGGGATTTGTCATCTCACAATAGCTGGGCCCCTGATTGGGGCCCAGAGCTTTATGCAATTCCTAAGTGTTTCTGGTTAGTTCTAAGAAACTCCAAAACCAACTAATCTACATCTTTATGCAAAAACTCTTACATATCAGTTGAGATGTTTCAAAGTGTTTCACATATTTATCATACTTTTTGTCATTTTTACAAAAGCTTCATAAGGATGATCAACATTATTATTTCTAAAAGGCAGGTTAAGCTTTACCAAGGTGAATTCATGAGTACAGATCATGTAGTGCGGGCATGGGCAATTTTTTTTAACTTGGGGGCCACATGCTAGCACTCCCTTCTAGGAGAACTGGCTGCCCAATCATGGAAGTAAGGAAAGGAAGGAGGAAGGAAAGAGAGAAGGAAGGACGAAAGAAGTAGAGAGGGAAGGAGGGAGGAAAGAGGGAGGGAGGGAGGGAGGGAGGGAGGGAGGAAAGGAATAGAGAAAGATAAGGATGGAAGAAAAAAGAGGGAGAGAGGGAAGGAGCGAGAAAAGGGGGAAGGAAAGAAGGAAAGAAAAGGAAAGGAAGGAAAAAGAGAAGGGAGGGAGGAAGAGAAGGATGGATGGAAGGAAAGACAATAGGGAAGTAAGGAAGGAGAGGGGGAGGATGGAAGGATGAAAGGGTGGAAGGAAAGGAAGGAGGGAGGGAGGAGGGGGTAAGAAATGAAGAGAGGGAGGGAAAGAGAAAAGAAGGAAGGAAGAAGGAAATGGAAGGATAGAAAGAAAAAGAGGGCGAGAGGGAAGGAGGGAGGAAAGTGGGAAGGAAGGAAGGAAGGAAGGAAGGAAGGAAGGAAAGAAAAAGAGAAAACAGAGGAAAAGAAGGAAGGAAGGAAAGATAAAGGAAAGAGAGAAGGAAGAAGAGCCAAAAAGGAAAGAAGGAAGGAGAAAGAGGGAGAGTGGAAGGGAAAGTGAAAGAAGAAGGGAAGGAGGAAGGAAAGAGAGAAGGATGGAAGGATAGGATGGTGTGAGAGAGGAGAGCCTGAGAAAAGAGCCCAAGGGTTTGCCCATACCTGGTGTAGTGGGTATAATGATATTGATATAATGCACAAAACATACACATTATCCATTAAGCATTGTGGATGATTTCACAAGGTTTAAAAAGATGTAAGGTTGTTCCTTTGCAACTAAGAAAAATTCTTAGCTTAAGCTTTTATGGAATTCAGTCCATTTCATCTCTTCCAGCAGGCCTACTCAAGCAATTTTAACTTGTGAATTTTAATCTGCATTTTATCAGTGTATTTTAACCAGTATTTTTACTGTGTTGTCAAAGGCTTTCATGGCCATAATCACTGGGTTGCTGTATGTTTTCCGGGCAGTATGGCCATGTTCTGTGGACAATGTAATGGCAACCCTTTAATCATAATTCTGAATTAGATATGCCTTCAATCTGCTCAGCCATGACTTTACTTTTCTTAATTAAGACCTTCTATTTTAGTGCTATCAAGCACTCTGTCATCATTATGCAGCTTCTGTGTTTGATTTCTGGTTTTCTGCCTTTTTGTTAATTTTCTAAACACCTGTTGTATTCTTCAACATTCAGCAAGAAGCATATTTTCTCAGTCAGCAACCTTCTTTTGGAAAGGTGCCATTTCAGGACATTATTACATATAAAACAGCAAAAAAGAAAGTGTGCTGAAATATAAAGAAGGCAGGGTCTGCATATAACCATCTGAAGACTTAGGGGAGAATGTTTTATTTAATGGATAAATAGCCTGGAAAGAAATCTTGCATATGGAAAATATAATAGGTGCTTGAAAACACACTCTAGTATCCCCAGGAATCCGAAGTGTTCCAAGTCACAGATCCAGTTTCTTTAAGCTTCTGCTGTTGAAATCTGATTCATTCATAAATGAAACTCCCTTTATAAGACAACAATCATTTTCTATGTGTAAAATTGGCAGTAATCTGAATCTGAAGGAGAATAATGAGCAAATAAATAAGTGTAATTACAGTTCATTACAAGTGCAATCTTAAATGGGAAGAATCAAGGACATGCGAAACAGTGGACTTACTGCGTAATCCTAAAATATGTTGATTTGTGCTGGTAGCAGTGAAGATTGTGTGTGCATTTATATGTGCCAGACTCGTCAGACTTTCAGATCTTCCTTTCAGTCCATTGCTTTTATTGCAGAGAGAGAAACTAGCTAACCCAACCCCAGACTGATATGGTTGGGAGGCTCACTTGGCAGGATGAAATGGTTTGGGATCCATTCTATCTAAAGTTACCTTGAAATTACATTAAGTCAAACTCGGAACATCCTGTTTTCAACCATTAAACTTAAACTTCATTTATAGTTCCACTGGCTGCTGGGACAACCAGAGGCCTCTGGTAGGCTGAACTTTTCTCTGTTGGTTTCTACCCTCTTAGATAGGATTTTCTCTCTAAATGAATTGCTCTGATGTGAGGTATCACATTTTATATTGGTGAACAGAACATCCCCCAGTAAGTATAATGCTGATATTAATATAGATTCACCATTGTAAATTCTTTGACTTTTGTTTTTTAGCCAAGGATGTGGGCTGATGAAGAGAATATAGTCTTATGAGCTAAGTCACTGTATATTTAATAAAGCAGTTTGTTTTTATTATTTTCTTAGACTATAGTGAAAGAATGCCTTTACTGTAGGGTCACCTGTCCTATAGTTATTCACTTTAATCTCTATACGTAATTCTTTCCATTTGGCTTGCTTGAATTAATCAGAAAGCAAAAGCACATCTGCAAAATCTATCTAGAAAACAGCTTTATGGAACACAGTGCAATCATAGATTTTTCAGTATCAAAAATTATCTTTACAAACCAAGGAACTTTGGGAAATCTTTTGGAACATTATTTTCCACTAGCATATTCACAGCAATTCACAGAATAGCACACTGTCATGTTTTCTTCTATCCATGCTTCTCTGGAGCCAATCTCATATAATCGGGAAACACAAACGAGGCAATTCAAAACCAAACATCTTGAAAAAATATATATTCTTCATGTGTCTTGTATATTTCTGTTCATGCGTTATTTTTATAACAAATAATGAGTAGGCACTTCTTCAACAGTGATAGATTGATTTTAATTATTAGCTTTTGAATTGGTATCCCATTGGAGAAAAATACCTAAATTGTTTTTCCTGTCTCAAGGTTATGGAAGATATTTCTACAGTGTAATTACGGTAATAGTGAAAATGCACAAGTCACTGCAAACTGCACATATGGAGTTTATTGTTACAGGATATGATAATGACTGCTAAACTGGATATCTTTATAAAAGGATGAGATAAATTTATTGAGAAATGAACTATTTTGACAGCTTAAACAAACAAATACACAACTGTATCATTTTGGCATGGTTTTATCAGCAGTTGTTGCAGCAGTTGAATGTCAGGGAGCCATTTTCCTGTCCACTTGAAACACACAGAGCAGTAACAGCTCACTTATGTCATTTTTTTTTAAAGGAAGCCAGCATGTACCTTTAGCAATTCATGTTTTCAATGTTTTTATAGATGTTTATTTATGCCTTATTGTAAATATAGTTTTATAGGGTATTATTATAAGTATGTTTGATCTTGTATTCCTCTGAGACATTGAATGCTTGCCTTTTTGTATGTGTAAACTGCCCTGAGTCTCTTCAGGAGAGAGGGAGGTCTAGAAATAATAATAATAATAATAATAATAATAATAATAATAATTCTCTGTATTGTTTTTAAAATGTTGTGAGTTGCTTTGGGTTTCGTTTAGGGAGAAAAGTGGAATATAAATAAAGATGATGATGATGATGACTCAAATGTTATACAGAGCACAACTCTGTGCATTTGTCAGCATCGTAGCCTTGGAATCTGTCCAGACAAAAAAATTAAGACACATTCTTAGCCTCCCCAACTGTGTGTCTAATGTACTTTATGGTTAGAGACTGGTCAGAATTCTGTTGAGTCTCAGATTTGAATGCATAAAGTAAACTTCTGGTTAGAACTGATTTTCATACCTAAAGATCGGGCTCCACTAACCTTAGTGATCCATTCCAATCAAGGTGGAAAAAATAGTTAATGAGAAAATCCTAAACATTGGTTTCTCAGAAAATTCCATGCTAACCGTATCTGGGATATCTGTAATAATGAACAGTTCAAATGATAACTGGAATGACTCCTGGCTTATGTTTCTGGATTATGTGATTTTAAGTACCAGTAATTGTTTTTAATTTATAAGTTTTAATCATGTGATTTTAATGTATATGTTGTTTCATTGTTATATGTGCTTGAAGCATCGAATTGGGCCTTTGTTGTAAGCCGCCCTGAGTCCCCTTTGGGGTGAGAAAGACAGGATATAAATGTCATAAATAAATAAATGTTGTAATTTATCATGTGATACAATTCCCCAGGATCAGCTTTTTGTGCACTCTCAGGAAAAAAAACTGATGTCATAGATGAACTGATGGACTTGAGGTCATGTTTATGCATCTAGGTCTTCATTCTTACTATACTTTGCTTAATTGAGAAGAAATATTGGTGTCTGAAAGAAAATATCAGGCTGAGGAAAATGGTTTTCCATTTGGAAGAAAAGGGGAGAGCTTTCTATTGGTCCCAAATGTTTTTTTAAAATAAAAACTTGATAAGGATTATTGGTGCAGAAAAAAAAACCTGAATGATTTTTGTATATTTTTAAAATTGTTTTGCATTTTAGTACTTTGGTTGCTGAAAATGGAGCATGTTTGAACAAAACACAATATTTTTACACAAAGTGTTATAACTTCGTGTAAAAAAATATTTTGCACCAAAACAAGTAATGTTTGTGTCAGGAATGCAGAGCTATAACATTTCCTCCCAATGTATCATATATAGTTCAATTTCCACGCTAACAAAAATCTGAACCTTTTATAGTTGAAATAAAAACAGCTCATATCATATAAACGGTTGACCCTTGATGGATGATGATAAACATTCAACTGTTGACAGATCTTTTCAACAGATCTGCTCGGCCATGTGAAATATATTTATGTGTTTGAGTGGTAGATATGGGGGAGTGGACATGCTTTCAATGCAGAGTAGTATTCAATTTCAAAAGCCCTATATTTGTTGCATAGGTAGAAAGGTGACCTACAAAGATTCATGTTGATTGATCTACTCCAGACTTTATGAATCTTTCACTGAGTTCTGACTTGGCAAGAGATGACATTTCATACCTTGCCAGACCCCCAAACCCACAGCCAATTCTTTTATCCCATAAATGAATTCATTTTGTTGTTATTGTGAGTGGTCCTAAACACATCTTGATCAGAATAAATATCCATGTTTCCTGACACACATTGTTTTTACCATAATAAACATAGAAAATGAATCGCTTTCTCACCCCCTCCTAATTTAAGAGAGGTTTGTGGACTTCCATGATTCAATAACAGAGACATGGCAATGAAAGAGGTGTCAAACTTCATTAATTCTACAGTGTAGATAAACCCATAGACTCTTGTTTGTCTCTTCAAAATTGAGCAAATTTGCAACTGCTGTGATTCCCAGGAGGAGCAAGAGTTCCATCAAAATATTACTGTACCTCTGCAGGATGCAAATGGGGACTAAGGTAAGCCTAGAACCCATGCTTCTTGTCAGGATGCTGCTTGCAAAATGTTTTTGAAATAACTTTGATAATTTCTGCAGTAGGCCGTTCACCAGGCAACCCAGACTGTTTTGATCCCATAATCAGGGTTTGCCATTGCCTTGCTCCGAAACTGAGAGCATATGACTTGCTAAGGTCACCCAGTGGGTTTCTATGCTTGAGCAGCGACTGAAATATTGGACATCAACGTCACAGTCAAACTCATATAACTTCACCACCCTGACTCTTTTCTTAGCTACTGCTGTACTTTAACTCCACTTTAATCACACCACCAGACCCCATATTACAATAATTCAAATGCACATCTTGCAAGGGAAGAGACCCTTTATGGCAACCAAAGAACTCAGTTTAGATTGATAAGATCCGTAAATACCTCCTGGAATTACTATATACTTGAAAAGATGCATGCTTGGATGTTAATGTATTCAATAGCAACAACAAATTGTATGCATGTCTGGAATTTATTTCTGAGGGAAAAGCAGTTATCAATGTGTTCATTTGCAGTGACCACCTCCCCCAATCATTTCTAGCGTCTTTTTTTTAAAAATCTTCTGTTGGGGAGTCAATGAAGCTTGTTTTTTATCCTTGAGCCTTCATACCTCTGTGTACATGAATGCATATATAAAATGATTCTGGACACAATCCTTTTGTGTTTCTACCATGCAATTTATGGAATACCCATTACCTACTATCAAGGAATTTTTTTTTAAACGATTTTAAGGATTGAAATAGGATTACACGGTTTTTGACTTTTTGTGTTTTCAATAATAACTTTATTTTTAATGTTGATTAATGGTTTATCTATTTATTCTCTATATTTTCTTAAAATATAGATGCTGCACAACAAACATGTGATGGTCCGTGTAGGAGGAGGATGGGAGACATTTGCAGGGTACTTGCTGAAACATGACCCATGCCGAATGCTGCAGATCTCTCGTGTGGATGGGAAAACATCCCCAATCCAGAACAAGTCTCCAACCATCAAGGACCTGAATCCAGACAGCTACTTAGTTGTTTCTGCCCACTACAAATCCAAAAAGGAGATTAAGTGAAAAGTTTCCTGTTTTGTTGGGGACTGTGTATGTGTAGGCCCACACTATCTTCTCAACTGTAGTGAAATTAGTTGATGCTTTAAAAGGACTTGTGAAAATTACATGCAGACTGGAAATGACAGCCCATTTTGTGGATTGTTGAACTGTAGAGATATTTATTTCTAGTACTGTACCTTTTTATGGCAAGTTACCCTTGATAGATTAATTACGACAATCTAATAAAAAATAAGACATATATTTTTAGCCAAATTATTACTCTATGAATGTATTCTTAGAATGACTTAAACAATATGACTCACATTCAAGTAATAATATGTGATATATTTGTATGAAAAATATATATGATTCCCAAGAACTTCCCCCAATTCAGAGTTCTGTGTAGCTCAGCGGTGGAATACACCCTTTGTATGTGTAAATCATTACATTTACTTCCAGTTTCTGAAAGTAGAAGATAAGGGGAACGGAGCTTGGAAGAGTGATTTTTCAGACTAGTGCCTCAATTTTGCATGTGTGTAATTGTCTAAAAAGAAATTTTTACAAGCTGTGAGCAAGGAAGTGTTCTTCCTAAGTTCCTGAAAAGGAGCAAACAGTCAGATTAAGCAATACTTGGCAACGTATACATCATTGTTCCAACACACAATAAGTCCCCATGCTTGCAGACCGGATTCATGGAAGAAACTTGATTCTCTCATGTATTATTTTGGAAGGTTGCTCATTGAGTGTCTCCACTGAAATTAATTAATCTTCTTTTGCAATTGAGAGATTTTCCCTTATATCACTTACTCCTGTTTACAGCAGTTGCTCCAAAAATGAATCAGGTGACAGTTTATTACCTGAGATGAAATGAAAACAGATATTGGGTAGCAACTGTAGGAAGATACCTGCACTTCTTCACCTTTATATCTTAATGAAAAAAAATCTTTTTTTCCATAGGTAGTGCTAATCAGTACAAAAAAGAAGCATGCATTAGTTATGTATAAAACAAAAAATGTACTGCTAGTGAAAGCAACATTAATTTTTTTCTGTTCCAGATTTAGATGGATAAGCAGTAGTAGGTCAAGTGTCAATAGTCATTTTCACCCTTATGGGTGAATCCTTTGTTAGCCAACCCATATGCTATACTAAAAGGATTGTAAAAGTAACAAAGTACTCATATGTTCCATATGTCACAGCAAAATGTGAAGTAAAATAACACTTTTTATGAGCAAATGGAACCCACATTTTGTAACTGGCACAAAAGGTGGCACGAGCTATCAAAGCTGATCTCTTTCTACAGGTGTTTCTTCTGTCACCTTTTGTGAGCTGTCAAGGAACGTTTAAACTCTAAATCACTTTTCTCAAATTCTGTTTTGTTTCGTATGGGGACAAAAAAAGATACTTGTATTGTGTTGTTTCCCTCCCTCCAAAACCAAGTAAGACCTATGAGAGAGGAGAAACTAGTTCACTGAAGACTCCAGGGGAATCTCCCAGTAACCTTTTTCTTTGCTTCCCAAACTCAACTCAACCATGGTTTAATTTAGAAGACAACACAACAGATAGTTGCTGGCATCTTGCAGTGTAACACATAGCTTGGAGGCACCATCTCAGCTTCATTGTGATGAGCACATTTTTAACACTACTTACAGGAGGGATACATTTCCATTTGAAATCCACATTTTTGTCACATGATTGCCAAAACATTGACTCTGGTGGAAAACTGCTTGCATTACCTGAGAGACAGAGTTATGAGCAGGGTGAGGCAAAAGGTGGCATTAGCTGCCTTTCCATTTAGACAGCACATCTATCTTGGAAATAACTGGATAGAAATGCAAGAATCCTCAGGCAATCTGTTGGCCTTCTGGAGTTTATAGCAGTCTCTATTTCACAACCTTGTTTTATTTGGGAGATTTTTCACATTAAGCCTTAAGGATTACCAACCAAGCCTTTTCTATGGTAATGAAGAGATGCAAACAAGTCTTGGAGACTTACACTAGCGTAACTAGAGGTTAACACAGTGTAAGTACTTTGTCAGACACAGCACAAGAAGGTATCAAGTGCCTTCTCGTGCAACGCTTTTTTCCTCAAATTCTGCAATAGTAGCCAGACAGCTCTGCCCTAACCCAAAAGATCTGAAAAGTTCCCTTACAGTATCAGCCATCAAACATCTATTACCCTCCCAGAAAGCCAGGATAAGTAATGGTGGAAAAACTTTACACTAGTCCACAATCTCAGAATGAGTAATATTTTAATGTTCTTGCTATACCTTCCAACTACTTTTATAAGCACTATTACTTAATGCTTCAAGATAAATGAAATGTAAAACATTTGCAAGATTTTTCAACTTAGGAGTGATTCATGACTTTCACACCTTTCTAACTTGACATGAGAATACATTGATTTGCAGTAGCAAATGACTCCCTGGTTTGTTCTCTGGGTGCCTGTTGTCTGCCTTTAGAATGGCCTTCCTATCTATTGTGAGTGAAGGGTATGGTATGGTATGGTATGGTATGGCTTAAGGCAGTCCTGGACACATATCCTAACATGACACAGTGGGATATTCTCTGCCTCTGGGTTTATTTTGAGCATACTGAATAAAATATGAAAATATTGTATTTGCTGTAGATAAATGTGAGGGGAGGGGATTAGGTAACATATCTCCATGATATATAGGAATGCTGGGGTTTGGTTTATAGGGTTTGCTAATTTTCTTTGTACTTGATAACTTTTGTGCCTTGCTAGGAAAAAAATCATTATTCGAGGATTGTTTGAATGATGACTGTATAAATTTGAGCTGAAATCATATGATGCATTAGAAATAAAGAAATACTTTTTAAAGAAAGTCTTAAAACTTTTATTATTTGCAACATAGTAATTTCAGAAAGACTTGTTACATCAGCTAGTCAGATTCCAGAGTTGTTTCAGGATTAAGGCTCTGTCAACACTAGCTCCTACTTAACCATAAGCAGTACTCCTAAGACAAATAGTATAAATATGTGCTATGAGTCAGTGTTTCCCAAACTTTGATACTCCAGCCGTTTTGGACTACAACTCCTAGAAGCCCCAGCCAACTTGGCCAACATTCAGGAATTCTGGGAGTTGAAGTCCAAACTTATTTGGGAGACAAAAGTTTGGGCAACGTTGCTACAGATCTTTGATAGCCTTTCCTCCATTTCAACTAAGAGGTCTGTCTATTTAACTTGGAGCCCGATAAGAGGCAAAAATTCCCTTACTTCTTTCCAGTGATATGGAATACTTTGTATACAAAAATGGAGAATTTCAATTTGATGTATCTCATGGGAGACAATTATGCAATCTCTGTTCCTGCCTTAATATGGTTATGTGGTTTGTGATGAACTACCTTACACTGGGCAACTCATGACATTACAAAAAGGAGGAAGAGAGAGAAAAAGAATGTGGTAGCATCTTTGGACTACCTAGGAATTGTGGGAGTTGAAGTCCAAAACACCTGGAGTGCCAAAGTTTGCTCATTCATGTTTTATAGCCATGAAAATAAACACAATTTTTAAAAATTCTGCCACCCCCCCTCCTTTTAGATGATATGGCTACTTCTTTGAACATTACTATCACTGCATTACAAAAGGTAGAGTACAATTTCTATCATCAGCTACCTTTGGCTGTAGACTATGCAATCCAATAAACATTACATGGAAAACCCACATAATTTAATAGAATTTATTTCATGAGCAGACAATGTCTGTTTTTGAAAGAATCTTTGCACAACTGGAATGCTGTTTCCATGCTAATTAATAACATTAATTGCTCTAAAAATAAAGATCTTTATGCACAGAAACAAGGGTATATGTTCTGAAACCACTGATCACTGATTTGCTGGAAAATAGCTGAGGGTACCTATTTATGGGGCCACAAAAAGCATTTCCAATTCTGTAATGACCACATCTTTTATAAGTCCTTTTTATGTATGGTAAAGCTGTCTTTTAGAAGAGGGAGCAAATATGTTTGTTGATAGAATACAAAAGGCTTTTCAAACATGGTGTGCTGAAGATAATTTAGATTTCTCCTCTCATCATCTCCACCAGCATGGCCAATGCCATAAAATCAAAGTTTGGTAGATCTGAAGGGCATCAATTTGGGGGATCCTGTTGTAAACCAATGCATTATGTGCAAAAATAATGTGACAATGAGATCTCAATCTAGTATAAATCCATTTTCTAAAAGCTAATGGTAGGATTAAAAATACCAAAACAAATACATTTCTAAATTGGCACTCTACAATGTCTCACTGCAAAAGCCTCCTGAAGCATGTTCCGCATCATTAGAAACTTCTATTATCCCACATTATTGGTATATTGGTGTTATATTGGCCAGTAAGGCAATATGATATATGAATGCTAGCGACACAGATGTCCATCATTATCAAGTCTGAGGAATTAATATTTAAAAGGCCACAATCCTTTTGAGATGTTAACAAAAATCACACTTCAGTGGAATAGTTTAAAACAGCACTGTATTCTTTCCAGCCACAAAAGTGTCCAACTGCATCATGTTAAGGGCTAGAAAGGAGAAGAGTTGCAGCCACGCTAAAAGGCCACTGTATCAGATATTTATGCATGTAGCACATGAAAAGCATCAGTAATTTTGTACTACTGTCTAAGCTATAAGAAACATTGGCATTGCTCAGAAAAAAAACCACAGCTGGGATTTCTGGAGACCCACAAGTTGAAAACCACTGCACTAAGGGTTCCCCTTTCAGTGGGGAGATTAATGTGCTCTGAGTTTCACTAAGAAGTCCAGGGCGAGGTATGTTTCAACCCCTTGCCTAGTTTCTTTAAAGTTGAGATGAAAGCCTGAACTCACCAGCTCATTGACACAAAATCCACCATATCTCAGTATAAACCTTTTTTTTTTGCCCTTCAAATTTTCATGCTAAACATAAAGCTATCTAACAGGATCTGAGCATGTGGAAATGGGATTGCCCACTCACATCCACTTCCCAGTTTAGCCCTCAGATTTAGTTGTTAATGAACAAAAACAAAATGATCATAACTCAAGAAGTTTCACAGCTGTATTAAGTGCAGCAACTGCAATCATAAAAACAGTGCTATTATTCTATTATCATGAAGATAAATCTTCCTAGCTCCAATTGCTGAAGAACACAGTTAACAAAATTAGTTTTATAGAAATACTGTGGCCATTTCAAGGAAAGAACACAATACCAAAGTTTTACTGCTTAGAATTTTTTTTGGGGGGGGGGGGAGGCATTTAGAAGGTTAACACAGCAAAAACCTGGGACCTGTTAAGCCAGCGGGTCCCCAGGTGTTTTGGCCTACAACTGCCAGAAATCCCAGCCAGTTTACCAGCTGCTAGGATTTCTGGGAGATGAAGGCCAAAACATCTGGGGGCCCACAGATTGATAACCACTGCTTTAACCTGTTTTAATCCAATCCGAATTTTCATTTTAATGAAATAAAGTGTCTGCTGCCTGTTACAATGCTTTGGGATTATAGTGGAGGGGGATCAAAAGTTTAAATAACAGTAAATTAGGCATATTGTGTGCAAATACAAAAAAGAAAAAGCAAGTTTGCGTTTAAGCCAGACAGAGCAGAACTGCCATACTACTTGGCTTGTTTTACATCTCTTCCTAAAGCCATTTTTTAAAAGAGAAAGTGTGCCACCTTGGGGACAAATAAGAAACTGCCAGATTTATTTTTTAGTAGAAAAAGTAATGGTAAAATCAGCAGAAGCTTCACTTCTTCCACTACCAGTTGATTTCATTCTCTGATCATCTCTAAGAGGCTGTCTTATGTTTTCAGTCCCTAAATCTGTCTGGGAATATTAATCTAATATTTCATGAACTCCTGTACAGTATGAATTTCCCTTTCAAATATGTTCCAAAGGGTCACTCAACGTTTTGGATCAAACTTGGGTAGCAAAGGAGGCTCAAGGATTGGTGAAGGATTCTGTTCAACCGGGTGTCCATTCTATTGTGGATGGTTACAGTTAAGGTCAACCAATTAATCTCCATTCTCAAATGTACTGGTAGCCAATACATGAAGTGAGACACTTCCAAAATATCCAATGATGGATATGTACATACATATACCACACATTCAGAGAAAGAAGAGAGAATCTAAGAACAAAAAGGGGAAACTGGGCTCTTGTAGGTTTTTCGGACTATATGGCCATGTTCAAAAATCAAAAAGGGGAAAATCAGAGAGGAAAAAGACAGAATGAGCTGTTGGTAGGTGAGTAGCCATCAAATATCTTAAATAAGAAAAATCAGGGAGATAAATCACATAAATATATTTATCAGAACTTAAGTATACATGAATATTAATGTTTTAAAGCATTTGTTTACATTTGAAAAATTTCAGAAGTCTAATTTGCAGAATGTTTAAGAGTAAGCTTACATTGACCTTTTCATAAATACAGAAATGTCACCATAGGTTCCTTCCTTAGTATGGTACTTCCTTACCAAATGTATACCCAATGTGGTAAAAGCAGAAGTATGTTCTGTTAAAAAGTATGTTCTGTATTTCTACATCCCCACAAACAGAAAGAGCATTTACAAGGTTAAATCAGGAGGACATGGCAACATTTTCATTAAATATGTGAATTCAACCCCCCAGAAGGCACAAAAAGCTTCAACCCTCAAAAACCAAAACCCTTACTTGCTGACAACACTGCTAGCTTTAGCCCAGAGCAGGGGAACCCCAGATTAGGGCTTGGCACCAGGAGGGAAGGTGGACAACTTACATATCTAAGGCCATTTGTAAAAGCAGAAGAATTTCCCATAACAATCAGGGTTAGAACATTTCATATATCTGCCTCATCTCGTCTACATTCTGACCCCCTCAAGAAGTTAAGACATGCAAAGTTATACAATATGGCAGCATAACTAGTAAGTGCCTGGTTTTGGCCATCCCAGCTGAACAGTGTGAGGTTTTGGTTTGAAAGTATCCTTAGTGCACATCTTTCATTTGCCTTGCTACAGTGGCAAAGTTACTGCTGCGTCTTCAGAGGCAAACAACAGCAAGACGACAAAAACAAACAAGTGTCACTCAACTGCAGGAACTTGGCAAGGTATTGGCAGTAAGACATTCATTCTTTCTCTTCAGAAAATGTGTAGTGATTCAACTTATCCAACTTGCCACTAAAAATGAAAAAAGAGATTATTTTAATGTATAGTGATCCATTATAATCTCAGGGTGCATATACACTGTATAATTAATAAAGTTTGAAACCACTTTAAATTCCATGGCTCAATTTATTTATTTATTTATTTAATTTGTATACCACCCCTCTCAGCCTGAAGGTGATTCGAGGCAGTTTACATTTGGCAATCAATGCCCTACAAGATAAAAATATAGTCAAAACATTTACATATAAAATAACCATGTAAAACAATAACAATTAACAATTAAAAATATAGATACAAATCTCAGCGTTTCATCATTAAAATCATTTTCCGTCGCATCGTCAATGCTAAGGAATCATGAGACTTGTAGTTTTACAAAGTCTTTAGCCTTCTTTGCCAAAGAGTGCTGGGGCATTACCAAACTACACTTCCCAGGATTCCACAGTATTGAGCCATGGCAGTTAAATGGTGCTAACCTGAATTAATGTACAGTGTAGGTGCACTACCAATTTATTTCAGATGAAATAGATACTTATTTTTTCCTATTCACTTCATCAGCTCTTGAAAGACCACTTTCAGGTTATGGCACAATCTCCTCATACAGAAGATTTTTATTTCCCCATATAGAAGATTTACTGTACCTCACATGTATGTAATACAAACAGCCCACCTCTGAGAGAAATGCAAGATTTTCATGTAGCAGTTTCAGCAACTTGTAATTTTTTTCATGGTTACATCAAGCTTAACTATTAGTCAAGTGTCTTCAGACTTTAAATAAAATTGCTACACCTTCAGTAAACTCTCAAAACAATTTCACTTCCCTGGGGGCAAAATACCTAGAACACACATCTTTTCATAAGTTATAGTTGCTGCTAAAATGAAAGCAAGTCACTTTACAGAACCACTGCTTTTAACATGATGGGAAATTAATGTTTTAATATAAGGTAGATATGAATAATTAATCAAAGACCAGTTACTGAGAAAGACCAGAAGTGGGGAGTTATTTACTTTATGTCCTTTGTGTGAGCTTCCCATACAATTGTAGCCAACTCTGGGGAACAAAATGTTGAATTAGACAAGTCTGGTATTAAAAACACAGGTTCTGGACTATACTTCCAGTAACCTTACTGGGCTCTGCAAAAAGTACGTAGTTATGGAAGCAGTAGTACAAAAATCTGGAGGATTCAGTGCTATCAAGACCCTTCCAATGCTTGAAGTAGGTCTTCAGTCCAACATAGCAGTGTTTTCCTTATTTCTTACTCTTAGTCCGCCTCCTTCTGGTCCAGGGCCCGTGGATTCAAGACGCTTCTCCATTTCCTCCTGTTTCTTCTTCTTTTGCTCAACTGAAGATGGATTTTTAATACCTCGAGAAGCAGCCTTTGAAAATGATTTCAAAAAATTAGTTTTTTTGAGGCTGTGCATGAATAGTAAATATCTTCCACATGCTTTTTTTGTGAAATATAGATACTTACAAGGCTGCTATTTTTAACTATTACATTTATGGTATATATGTTTAAACAGTAGGGTTTATGGGACATCTGATCACAGCTTGGAAAGCTTTTTTGATCCATAGCTTCCGTATCCAGTATGACCACCAGTACTTTTTGAGCTCGGCAAAACTAAATTTCCAAACTCTAGGATTTCTATCATTGTAAGGATTCTCGACACAAGTGCTATACATTCCTGTAATCCCATGGATGGATGAAGTTGAATATGAGAATTAGTCAAAACATGAGATCATAGCCTGTCTCACATGGCCATGTTGAGGGCAAAAGCTAAATGTGGCCAGGTTTCCACCACACTGTGCTATTATAGTGCAATGACACATTGGAGGTGTGGAGGTGGCAAGAAATTTCAATTAGGACAATGGGACATAGGAAAGAGATACACTTCCAGCTTTGTAGTCCATAACTGAAAATCAAGCAATTCCTGGTTGATTTCACCTTTTCACAAAGACATCTATATGATGAGACTGCATCAAGAAATGCAAGTCTTGCTCCTCAATGATGCTGACATAAACCAGTATGCAGAGGCAGCCTCGTGTAGTAGACTGTAACATTTGAACTGGCCTCAAATAAACACAAAGCTTGCAGTGAGATTCAGACCCCTGTACCTCTCTTGATTCATTTCACATCGATTAGAAATGTAATCTGACCATGTTAAGATCCTCCTTTTCCATCAGGCCTTCATTTCATGTTTCACTCATTAAATTTTACTTCTGGGTTTCAACATTTTAATAATTTAATCCTGTGCCAGCTGATTTGTTTTGGTTGTAATTTAACCCTCTTATTTTTTGTTTGAACTTTGCTGGGTGACATACGCATTAAATAAATAAATAAACAAACAAATGCTAGTAAATCATAAAGATCTTCAATTAAGCACCACCAAAGAATGTAAATTCACAACCAAAGGTTTCCTAGCTTTGTCTGCTGAATGACACAACACCATGATGATTATAGACTAGAGGTAGAAGGTTGAGGTGCTGCAGATATTTTTGGATTGCAGTAGACAGTTATAGACCTAGGACAGCACTTCACACAAGCCTAGTTACTAGCAGTGTTTTGTGCACTGATGAAGTCTGTATCTCAATGGTTCAGCAAAAACCTTTCATAAAAACAGCCAATCACTTGGAAATTTAGCATGATCTGGAAGAACTGCTGCCTTAAATCCTGGAGGGCTGCTGTCAGTCAGTGCTGACAATACTGAGCTAGATGCACCAATAATTCAAGAGTAAATAAGCTTCATAAATTTCTGATCTTGCAAATACTTTCTCATTCGTCTTTGTGTGCTTTTATGCTATTTCTACATAGCCTATTATTAAATGTTTGTTACCAAGGTACTATTGCTAGTTATTACATTTATTTATATGCCAGTTTGTGTTTCAATCGAGATAAAAGTGGGATAATAAAGATAATGATGTCAGGTGGATGCTAAACTCCATGTAAATTAGCTGTAACCAATGATACAGTTAACTGCAATGGCAGTATGATAGTACCTCTCCCACATAATTAAAGGATGCAATTTCCAAAAGAAGAGCTGTTATTTATATTGCTTGCATAAGAAAATATCTGAATAGGCACCCAAGCACCTGATTACCTCCATTTGTCTTTTTTCTGCAGCTTCTGCAAGTTGTCTTCTTCTCATTTCCTATGGAAAATATGAAAAAGAACCATTACAAAAAACCCCTCATGGACACCCTTTTTTTCACATGAACAACGGTCTTCCAAGGGTCTTTCTAACCAGGTAAATATTGTAGCTTATTAGAGAGTGGAGCCATGTTTAACTGCCTAGTCTACAAGTGACAGAATAAGCTTTTTTCTCTCCTAATTGCCAATTTGAGATTCTTTTCATTTCAAGTATTTCCCATATTGGTAGCACAGAGGCTCTGACATGCATACAAGTGATAAGATGCTTCTCTTTCTCAGTATTATTGAGCGACATGCATGGAAGTGCTACACGGTCTAGGGAGAGTATGAAGACAAGCAGAGTATGTTATCTTTTTCATGGCTTCAGTTGTGGACCAGTCAAACTTCCAGTTAATGAAGCTCAGGATTTAAATAAGCCAAGCAAAACAGCTTGTGTGGATGCATCCAAGCCTGTTAGCAGTGGGAAATGACAGGGACAGATAATATTGCTTGCTCTACTAGAACCGTGGCTGTGCTTGTTGAATTTTAGTCACCAAAATATCTTAAGAGCAATTATGCAGCACTGCTATCAGGTAAATGGTTCCTGGTGCTAAACAAACACTGTCCAACAATAAACTGGACAGCAATAAACTGGACAGTTCCTAAGAGCACTAGGAAATGGTCAGCCTGAATATGTTAAGTATTTCCCCTGAAGACTCAGAGGGGTCCATGACAATATTTTCTTATTATTCAAACTAAGCTAAGGTGCTTCATGCTTCAGTGAAACACACAGGCTGTCATTCAAATGTCATTCCTTATCTCTGACACTGATGCAGCCGGATGTGCATCTGGGTGAGTTGCTTTCTGGGCATTTTAGTGCCAGCAGCACCTTCCATCCAGGGTGTCAAATTAAGGATCTGGATCTATTTCTGCATGGTATGCTAAGGAAATGAAATCGAGGCCTACAGACAGAAATTGATTTTTCTGGGGCCAGGCTTAGCACAGCAGGCTAAACAACTATGCTGCAGAAAAATCCTGTCAATCGGAGGATAAGCAGTTCAAGCCTCCATGGGGTGAGCACCCACTGTTAGTCCCATCTCACCTGTCCACCCAGTAGGCCGAAAGCAGAAATGCAAGGAGAAAAAAATAGGTACTGCTTTCATCAGGGAGGTTAAAAAAGGCACAATTAAAAGGACATCAATCAGAGGAAAGCTCGGCATGGAAGATGAAGTAACAGCATCCTCCTCCTCTCCCCCCCCCCCCCCCCAAGATGCTGGAAATAGGATGGTAAAAACTGTTTTTACCTCTGTTTGTGTTCTTTTTCCTTGTTAATTGTACAATTGGATTTTTTTTTGTCATGTCAGGAACGACTTGAGAAACTGCAAGTCGCTTCTGGTGTGAGAGAATTGGCCGTCTGCAAGGACATTGCCCAGGGGACGCCCGGATGAATTGATGTTTTTATCATCCTTGTAGGAGGCTTCTCTCATGTCCCCGCATGAGGAGCTGGAGCTGATAGAGGGAGCTCATCCACCTCTCCCCGGATTCGAACCTGCGACCTGTCAGTCTTCAGTCCTGCCGGCACAGGGATTTAACCCACTGTGCCACCGGGGGCTCCCGGATTTAATATTTGCTGTATGTATGTTCTGTAAGGTGCCCTGAGTCCTCTTAGGGGTGGGAAGGGTGGAGTACAAATACTATAAATAAATAAATACTCTGTCCAACCTTTGTTCTTAAGGCTGGACTGCACTGAAGGACCCTGAAAGACTTGATATCCTCAAAAAGTTAGCTTTCTTCTGTTCTGTTTATGGATAAGATTCAACTTCAAATGGAAATATGAAGTCACTGTGTTACTGCCAATGTTTGGAATATGGAGTAGCCACTCTGATGTTGTCTGCAGTGTATGATAAGCTATCAGATATCATTAAAAATATTTATTGATAGATAAATAAAGAGATAGGCAGGCATTCAACTTCTGAGTAAAAGACACCAAGCGCTGATGTTCCTGTGCAAATTCATAATCCATCTCATCCATTAAACCAGTGGTTCTCAACCTGTGGGTCTTCAGATGTTTTGGCCTTCAACTCCCAGAAATCCTAACAGCTGGGTCTGATTTCTAAACTGCCATATTTAGATCTACAGATCAAGCATCTCTTATCACAGGCATTGGCAAAGCTTGGCCCTCCAGGCATTTTGGACTTCCAATTCCCACAATTGAGAGTTGAAGTTCAAAACACCTGGAGGGCTGAGGTTTGCCCATGCCTGCCTTATCTAGACGTCCAAAATTGTCTACATCAGTGACTGAGACAGCTGCACTTACCTTGTGATGGTTCAAGTTACACAAACTTTGTTCCATTAACAAAATTCTTTTTAAGGTGTTAATTCCGGTTGCTGAGGCTGTTAAAGGTTAGTGAGGCTGTTAAAGGCTCCTCCCTAAACTACACATCCCAGAATTCTGCAGAAGGCTGAAACTCGATTTAAAGTGGATCCATTCTCTAGTGAAGTGGTTCTCAACCTGTGGGTCCCCAGATATTTTGGCCTAAAACAATCAGAAATCCCAGCCAGTTTACCTGCTGTTAATATTTCTGGGAGTTGAAGGCCAAAACATCTGTGGATAAACAGGTTGAGAGCCACTGCTCTGGTGTGATGAAGTAGTATGAAACATACATGAATTTCATGTTTAAACTTGGGTCCCAGGTATTCCAAAAACAAACAAAAATACAACATACTTCTGGATAACTGGGTTGCTGTGAGTTTTCTAGGCTGTATGACCATGTTCCAGAAGCATTCTCTCCTAACATTTTGCCCGCATCTATGGCAGGCATCCTCAGAGGTTGAGGGGTCTGTTGGAAGCTAGGCAAGTGGGGTTTATATATCTGTGGAATGTCCAAGGTGGGAGAAAGAACTCTTATCTGCTTGGGGCAGGTGTGAATGTCGCAGCCAGGCTTTGAAGCTGCAATGCTCATCAAGGTGGCCAACTGCAACATCCACGCCTGCCTCAAGCAGACAAGAGCTCTTTCTCCCACCCTGGACCTTCCACAGAAATATAAACCCCACTTGCTTAGTTTCCAACAGATCTCACAACCTCTGAGAATGCCTGCCATAGATGTAGGCGAAATGTCAGGAGGGAATGCTTCTGGAGCATGGCCATACAGTCGGGAAAACTCACCACAACCCAATGATTCCGGCCATGAAAGCCTTCAACAACACTTCTGGATAAGGGTTACCCAGCCTCTATTTCTGAATACAGAAACGCCTGCTGCTTCCATGTTGTTCTAGTCTGGCCCCCGGAGTGTGGACTTCAACTCCCAGAATTCCTAACAGTTGGCCAAGCTAGCAGGGGTTGATGGGAGTTGAAGTCCCGATCTCTTGGAAGACAATGTAGTGACGTGTCCTATGAAAGGAGGGAGGGAATGGGAGGGGAGGTGGTGATCTGAACAAGTAAAAGGTAATTACTAGATGAGATTGTATTATGATTTCAACTAAAGGAGGAGGTATTTTCAAGGCAAGGAACAAACGGCAGAAAAAGCTTATATTTCCCTACTCAAAGGCAAGCTCCCTTCAAACTCAGCCTCTCCTACTCCCAGGCACTGGTTCCCAAACTCTAGCCCTTCCAGTGTTTTGGACTTCAACTCCCAGAAGCCTCAGCTGCGTTGGCCAATGATTAGGCATTCTGGGAGCTGAAGTCCAAAGCACCTGGAAGACCAGAGCTTGGGAGACAGACACTCACTGATGGAGGGAGAAACCAAATAGCGCGGGGGGGGGGGGGTAGAAGGGCGAAGGCCAGGTGGCACCGCTACTCACGGGGTCTGGCGTCTCCACCACGTTGTCGGCCGCTCCGCCCAGGCAGGGCAAGCAGAGCCCCATCCCGGGACTCCAGGCGGCCTCTCCCGGTCTTTGGAGGCGGCCAAAGCAGCAAGCCCACGCCCCGCCTTGCCGCCCTTTGACCGCCGCGTCTCCCTTCCTCCGACGCCGCTGCGAGGCGCCGACAGCGCCACCTGCCGCCCGGAGACGGAGGTGCTGCAAGGGATTGGGGAAAAGAGGAGGGAGGGAGAGACAGAGAGAAGGAAGGAAGGAAGACAGGAAGGAGAGAGAAGGAAGGAGAGGGGAAGGGATAGAAGGAAGGAAGGGGGGCACAGTTTCGTGCTTTCTCTGTATCTATCGATACCAGGCATGGGGAAACTTCGGTCCTCCAGATGTTTTGGACCACCAACTCCCAGTGGAATCATAGAGTTGGAAGAGACCTCATGGACCATCCAGTCCAATCCCCTGCCAAGAAGCAGGAATATTGCATTCAAAGCACACCCGACAGATGGCCATCCAGCCACTGTTTAAAAGCTTCCAAAGAAGGAGCCTCCACCACATTCTGGGCAGAGAGTTCCACTGTTGAACAGCTCTCACCATTAAGAAGTTATTCCTCATTTTCAGGTGGAATCTACTTTTTTGTAGTTTGAAGCCATTGTTCCACATTCTAGTCTCCAGGGAAGCAGAAAATAAGCTTGCTCCCTCCTCCCTATGACTTCATTTCACATATTTATACATGGCTATCATGTCTCCTCTCAGCCTTCTCTTCTTCAGGCTAAACATGCCCAGCTCTTTAAGCCCCTCCTCATAGGGTTTGTTCTCCAGAACCTTGATCATTTTAGTCGCCCTCCTCTAGATACATTCCAGCTTGTCAATATCTCTCTTCAGTTGTGGTGCCCAGAACTGGACACAGTATTTAGGTGTGGTCTAACCAAGGCAGAATAGAGGGGCAGCATACCTTCCCTGGATCTAGACCAGGGGTCCTCAAGCTAAGGCCTGGGGGCTGGATGCGACCCTCCAAGGTCAATGACCTGGCCCTCGCTCAGGGTGAAATGACTTGAAAGCACACAACAATGACAATCCCTTCTCATCAGCCAAAAGCAGGCTCACACTTCTCATTGAAATACTCATAAGTTTATAATTGTTAATATTGTTCTTCATTTTAATTATTGTATTGTTTTAAAGTGCTTTTTTGCACTACAAATAAGATATGTGCAGTGTGCATGTTTTCTTCAAATTATAATCTGGCCCTCCAACAGTTTGAGGGTCTGTGACCTGGCCCTCTGTTTAAAACGTTTGAGGATCCCCTGATCTAGATACTATATTCCTATTGAAGCAGGCCAAAATCCCATTGGCTTTTTTTGCTGCTGCATCACAGTAGGCTGTAAGGAATTGTGGGAGTTATTTATTTATTTATTTATTTATTACGGTTGCTTATACCCCGCCCTCCTCACCCGGGGGGACTCAGGGCGGCTTACACAAACAAGGCACAATTCGATGCCTGTATTACAAAAACATAACATCAAAAACATAACATCAATAACAACAATAATTATAACACTGATAACAATTAACGTAAACAATCAATATTATCGGCAGGAATAGCCATAAACCCGTAAAAACAATTAAAACAATAAAAGCAATACAAACCTCATTGCTGGTCAGCGTTTAACCGACTCATAGTTAGGTTCTACTTTCCACACATTGTTGAAGTCCAAAACACCTGGAGGGACGAAGTTTGCCTATACCTGGCCTATACTGTAATGAATGCATAGGTAATAACAATAATAACAATAATACTTTATTTATATTTCTCCCTATCTCCCCAAGGGGACTCAGGGCAGATCACAGTACATGTACACGACAAACATTCAATGCTGTTTTGTATACACAATACAGAGACAGAAAAGAAGGTGGTGTGTTGTTTCGACTCAATGTCCAGCTTTTTGGCGCCTTGGAAGGTTGGGCTCGAATCCAACAAGCCCTATGAGGAGCAGCTTAAGGAGCTGGGCATGTTTATCCTGCAGAAGAGAAGGCTGAGAGGAGACATGATGACCATGTATAAATATGTGAGGGGAAGTCATAGGGAGGAAGGAACAAACATGTTTTCTGCTACCCTGGAGACTAGGACGCGGAACAATGGCTTCAAACTACAAGAAAGGAGATTCCACCTGAACATGAGGAAGAACTTCCTAATGATGAGAGCTGTTCAACAGTGGAACTCTCTGCCCAGAATGTGGTGAAGTCTCCTTCTTGGAGGCTTTCAAGCAGAGGCTGGATGGCCATCTGTCGGGGATGCTTTGAATGCAATTTTCCTGCTTTTTGGCAGGGGGTTGGACTGGATGACCCATGAGGTCTATGCTCTATGATTTTGTGATTCTATGATTCTGTGATTCCATGTATTCAGCGTGTTTGCTCTCTATTCACAGTCCTAGCTGTGTTAGTTTAGAATACCAGTGCGCAAAGGGATCTTGTAGCACTTCTGAGATTAACATGTTGTTGTTGTTCATTCGTTCAGTTGTCTCCGACTCTTCGTGACCTCATGGACCAGCCCATGCCAGAGCTCCCTGTCGGCCGTCACCACCCCCAGCTCCTTCAAGGTCAGTCCAGTCACTTCAAGGATGCCATCCATCCATCTTGCCCTTGGTCGGCCCCTCTTCCTTTTGCCTTCCACTTTCCCCAGCATAATTGTCTTCTCTAGGCTTTCCTGTCTCCTCATGATGTGGCCAAAGTACTTCAACTTTGTCTCTAGTATCCTTCCCTCCAGTGAGCAGTCGGGCTTTATTTCCTGGAGGATGGACTGGTTGGATCTTCTCGCAGTCCACGGCACTCTCAGAACTTTCCTCCAACACCACAGTTCAAAAGCATCTGTCTTCCTTCGCTCAGCCTTCCCTAAGGTCCAGCTCTCACATCCGTAGGTTACTACAGGGAATACCATGGCTTTGACTAGGCGGATCTTAACATAGGGCACATCAATCTGCACTGCTGTTTAATCAATTTGAAACCAGTCTTGAAGAAAGTGGTTTTGCTGTGCCTAGGAAATCCTTGAAGCCCAGATGGTGTGCACTGATGCACATCAGGGGCTTTCTTTAGCACGCTTCTTGTGGGAGTTTGTTGTCCAGGTGCAGCAGTTCAAAGCTAATTTCGAACTGCATTAAAGGGTCAGTGTAAGAGACCCCAAGGCCCTGCCTACACTGCTGTATAATGCAGTTTTAGAATTCACTTTTACTGCATTGAACTGGACTACAGTGTTCCCTCACTTATCATGGGGATTCCGTTCCAGGACCACCCGTGATAAGTGAAAATCCGCAAAGTAGGGACGCCATATTAATTTTAATTTTTATACATTATTTTATATATTTTATATATTATTTTCTTACCTGCTCTTCCTTACCCATCTCCCAGCCCATCCAAAGCATGTCTTCCTGTCTCCCTGGTTCCGCAGACCCCGGCAGAGCCTCTGGAGCCATGCAGGCAGCAGCAGGCCAAGGAGGCAGGCTTTCCCCACTGCGCCCCAGGCTGCTGCACTTCCGGGATCTATGGAGGCTAGGGAGACAGGCCTTTCCTGATGTGCCCCAGGCTGCTGCACCTCCAGGGTCCCTGGCCTCCAACTGATGTAAATGTTTAATATTTTTATTAATATTTTCAAAACCCCGCAAAACAGCGAGTCTGCTAAAAGTGAAGCATGAAGCAGTGAGGGAACACTGTATATGAGTGCACTGCCTTTCTGAAACTGCATGGTATGGTGGTGTAGACAGGGCCTGAGAGAACAAAGTTTATAGCATTTCATAGATACCTCAGGCCCCTTCCACACTGACCCTATACCCCAGGATCTGTTTATCCCAGGTTATCTGGCAGTGGGGACTCATATATCCCAGTTTAAGGCTGATAATCCGAGATCAGATCCTGGGATATAGGACAGTGTGGAAGGTTCCTCAGAAACATGGAGGGAAGTGCCTAGGAGAAGACCTATATGTATATTGTATGTGTATATTGTATAGAGCCCCAGGTGGTACAATGGGCTTAACAGCTGAGCTGCTGCACCTGCTGACCGAAAGGTCGGCGGTACGAATCTGGGGAGCAGGTTGAGCTCCCGCTGTTAGGCTCAGCTTCTGCCAACCTAGCAGTTCGAAAACATGCAAATTTGAGTAGTTCAATAGGTACCGCTTCTGCAGGAAGGTAATGGCACTCCATGCAGACTTGCCAGCCACATGACCTAGGAGGCATCTACGGACAACGTCAGCTCTTCGGCTTAGAAATGGAGATGGGTACGACTAGACTTAATGTCAGGGGAAACCTTTACCTTTTATGTGTCGATTGCCATAGACATGCAAATACCTGTATTATGGTGGTGAGGGAACAAGTTCAGCTTTAATGATAAATGGCCACTGGGGAACAAATGACGGAGTAAGATGTGTCCTAAATCCACAGTGAGTAGATAACCAGAGGAACAATAGAGGGCGTCATTGGCATGTAATGTGATTCTGCCTGGAAACCAGAAACGAGGTGTGATAGCCTGGCCAAGTGGGCCATCATGAGACTGATATAACACAAATAGTGTGCCAGGAAGCCATTGTTCCTGTCAGCTCACTATCAATTCTCTATTGTTGCTTTGCTGACAATGATGGTTAATTATTGTACTTTTCCTTTGGGGAATTGGCTTCCACTACTGTGTGCTGTCATAGGGTGATCCTTCGTTGTTTATTGGTGCATCGGCTATGAAATTGTTGGACAGTTTTTGTTATTTAAACAAACAACATAACCAATAAGCAAAGAACAATTGGAAACATTATTGCCAGAATAATAGTGGGGTATCAGAATTCATTAGTTGCCAGAATGCAATGTTGACAGCTTTCATCCTTAGGGTTTCCTTCACTCGTCAAGTGTTATTAGAAAAACCATAGCACTAAAGGAAAAGCAGAAATAAACAATCTTGGAGGATGGCTCTTGGGGGCTCATTGATGAAAAGAGATTTGTATTCCCTCCTGAGATGATGACATAGGGTTATAACCTGCACTGCTTCCTAAGGATCGCATTTAAAGAAAATAGATTTCTCCCAGTTCTTGCTTCTTCATCTTGCAATGATAAAAATTACTTAAATGGAAAATTTTCTGAGCACTTTAATTTTTTTTCAGTTATACTTCCACAATGAATATAGAATGATTGGTTTCTCCTTGGTGTGTTATTTTTGCTTTTAAAAATTGCTGCTTGAGTGGCCTTAGAGCAAAATGGAGTTAAGAGAATGCATTCATGGAAATAATAGCCACTCAATGCTGATAGGTTCAAGAAATGATGTACAGCCCATTGCTGAGTGGAGAAGATAATATTTCAAATTCAATTCAGAGTGGTTTCAAATGGATCATGCTTCATCAGATATTGCTTTCTTGATGTGTATAATTTTGGGCATCTGAAAACAATTTTGCAGAAGTGAAACAGGTTTAGGTTAGAGCAGGCATAGACAAACTTCAGCCCTCCAGATATTTTGGACTTCAGCTCCCATAATTCCTGTTAGGAATTGTGGGAGTTGACGTCTAAAACACCCGGAGGGCCAAAGTTTGCCCATACGTGGATTAGATGGAGGTAATAGTTTGACAGGAACAAAATAGTAATGCGTTAACTAATCTTTATGAATCCAAGATTCATGCCTATAGTTCCTAGTGCCAATTGTTACAGTTGCAGTTATCTGTTGGATAAGCCCCCTCGTCCTTTTGAGTGATGTTTGGATTCTACTGGTGCTGAGAATTACTCATAGTTTGCCTTACTATCCAGTATTATTAGATATCCATGGAATCTATACTTCTTTGAAAACTAGTAAGTCATTTTGCAAATAGCATTGATTTATTTATTATTTATTTATTTATTTGCTATACTTGTATACCGCCGTTTCTCAGCCTAGCCGGCGACTCAACGCGGTTTACAACAACTTATAACAAACAACAGTATACAGTTTAAAAGCATAAAAACACGATCCACAATACATATATCAATAAACCATCCAATTATCTCTTGACTAAAATCGCGATCCAGTTTCGTCGTCCAAATTGCCAGTCCTTCAATCATTACACTTATTGCACTGAGTTAACCGAACGCCTGCTCGAACATCCAGGTTCTTAGTCTTTTCCGGAAAACCATCAATGAGGGGGCTGATCTTACCTCCATGGGGAGGGCGTTCCATAGCCGCGGGGCCACCACAGAAAAGGCCCTGTCTCTCGTCCCCGCCAGCCACACCTGTGAAGCAGGCGGGATAGAGAGCAGGGCCCCCCCAGAAGATCTTAGGGTTCTGGTGGGCTGATAGGCTGAGATACGTTCGGATAGGTAAGTTGGGCCAGAACCGTTTAGGGCTTTAAAGGCCAGCGCCAGCACTTTGAATTGAGCCCGGTAGCAGATCGGCAGCCAGTGGAGCTGGTGCAGCAGAGGAGTTGTATGCTCCCTGCGCTCCGCTCCAGTTAGTATCATGGCTGCCGAGCGTTGGACTAATTGGAGCTTCCGGGCAGTCTTCAAAGGCAACCCCACGTAGAGAGCGTTGCAGTAGTCTAAACGGGATGTAACCAGAGCGTGGACTACCGTGGCCAAGTCAGACTTCCCAAGGTACGGGCGCAGTTGGCGCACGAGTTTTAACTGTGCAAATGCTCCCCTGGTCACCGCTGAAACCTGGGGTTCCAGGCTCAACGATGAGTCCAGGATCACACCCAAACTGCGAACCTGTGTGTTCAGGGGGAGTGCGACCCCATCCAACACAGGCTGTAACCCTATACCCTGTTCGGCCTTGCGACTGACCAGGAGTACCTCTGTCTTGTCTGGATTCAATTTCAATTTGTTTGCCCCCATCCAGACCGTCACAGTGGCCAAGCACCGGTTCAGGACCTCGACAGCCTCCTTAGTAGCAGGTGGAAAGGAGTGACAGAGTTGGACATCGTCCGCGTACAGATGACATCACACTCCGAAACTCCGGATGATCTCACCCAGCGGCTTCATGTAGATGTTAAAATGGAGAAGCACCTTGTAATGATCATTCAGGTCATTCTGAAAAAGCACACGTTTGCTCCTATGGAGAATTGCTTCTTCAAAATAATGGGTATATTTGAAGGAGAGTTCTACAGAATTATCTTTTATTTAAAGAAATACCTATCATATCAACCATGCTTGTGTCTCTCTCTTGTTGGTGGACACTGACAGTATATTCTGTGCCCATCTGGAGTTCTGTGTTCAGTTTTAGGTGCCTCATTTAAAGAAGGATATATAAACAAATTGGGGTGGGTTCATAGAGGGGCAACTAAGTTCATAAATGGTATGGAGAACAAAACCTATGAGGAAAGGTTGAAGGAGTTAAGCTTGTTCTGCTTGGGGAAAACTTAATTGTAATCTTTGAATAGCTCAAGGGTTGACACAGAGAGGAGGATTCAGGCTGGTTTTGCACTGCCGCAGAGGTTAGGACCATATCTAATGGTTTGAAGTTACAGGAGAGTAATACTAGAAGGAACTTCTGACAGTAAGGCCACATCTACACCTACACTTTAGAATGAATACAGTTGAACTGCCCTGGCTCAAAGCTATGGAATCCTAACGATCTTGGAAAACCGCAGCCACCATCATGCCAGAGCATTGAGCTATGGCAGGGGTCCCCAAACTTTTTAAACAGAGGGCCGGGTCACAGTCCCTCAAACTGTTGGAGGGCCGAATTATAATTTGAAAAAAAAAATGAATGAATTCCTATGCACACCACACATATCTTATTTGCAGTGCACAACCCCCCCCCCCCCCCCACACACTTCTATATAAATAAAAATGTAATGTTCATTTGTGGGATTACAGAACTCAAAAACCACTGGACGAATTGACACCAATTTTGGACACAAGACACCTAACAACTCAATGTATGTTCTTCACTCAAAAAATTGATTTTGTCATTTGGGAGTTGTAGTTGCTGGGATTTATAGTTCACCTACAATCAAAGAGTATTCCGAACCCCACCAGCGATGGAATTGAACCAAACTTGGCACACAAAACTCCCATGACCAACTGAAAATACTGGAAGGGTTTGGTGGGCAGTGTCCTTTGGTTTTGGAGTTGTAGTTCACCTACATCCAGAGATCATTGTGAACTCAAACAATGATGGATCTGGATCAAACTTGGCACAAATACTCAATATGCCCAAATGTGAACACTGGTGGAGTTTGGGGAAAATAGAAGCTTGACATTTGGGAATTGTAGTTGCTGGGATTTATAGTTCACCTACAATCAAAGAGAATCCTGAACTCCACCAATGATAGAATTGAGCCAAACCTCCCACACAGAACCCCCATGTGGGCGCCGTAAGAACTTCTCTTTCTCCCTCGCCATGCTCGCGCTGCCCTTCATCCTGCTGCTGCTGCTCCCTGTGGCCTCGACGGCTGCTTACCCGCTTCTTGCTGCTGCTGCTGCCCGGGGCTCTGCTTGCAAGACATTGTCCTTGTGTGCGGAGGGCTGGCTGGCGTGGGTGCCGGGGGAGCCCTGTGGTGTCTACACTCTGGGATGCGCCCAAGGATTGCGCTGCGTTCCACGGCGGAGAGAAAGGACTCTGCTCCACGCCCTGCTCCGCAGATGGGGCCTCTGCTTAGAAGGAGAAGCAGCCAGGAGGAGCACCAGCAGCAAGACCCCCCCCCCCCATGCAGATAGATAATGGGGTCTTGCTGCTGGTGCTCCTCCTGGCTGCTGCTCCTTCTAAGCAGAGGCCCCGTCTGCGGAGCAGGGCGTGGAGCAGAGTCCTCTCTCCCCGCTGCAGAATGCAGCACAATCCTTGGGCACATCCCAGAGTGTAGACTCCACAGGGCTCCCCCGGCGCGCGCGCCAGCCCTGCACAGCCCTTGGCCTCTGCGCACAAGGACAACGCCTTGCAAGCAGAGCCCTGGGCAGCAGCAGCAGAAAGAAGCGGGCAAGCAGCCGTCGAGGCCACGGGGAGCAGCAGCAGCAGGATGAAGAGCAGCGCGAGCATGGCGAGGGAGAAAGAGAAGTCCTTGCGGCGTGCGGCGGCTGCAGCAGCAGCAGCTGCAATAGCGGGGCCCTTAAATGCCTGGCCCAGCCCCCATCAGCCAGCCTCCTTCCAGGTGCAGCCTGCTGCTTCGCCCACAGCCTCCCCCCTTCTCCAGCCTTTGGGATAAGGTCAGGCCTTATCCCGGAGGCAGGAGAAGCAAAGCCTGAGGCGGGGGGCGAAGCGGCTTTGACGCCGCTTCGCACCCCGCCTCTCAACCTTCTCCACACCCCGCGGGCCGGATAAATGCCCTCGGGGGGCCGCGTCCGGCCCGCGGGCCTTAGTTTGGAGACCCATGAGCTATGGCAGTTAAAGTCAAACTGCTTTGATTCTGCAATGTAGATTCACCCTAAAAGTGGTATCCTCTTCTAGATGTCTTTAAAAAAAGCTGGATAGCTACCTGCTGAAGATGTTTTAGCTGGAGATCCAGATTGCAGAGGGGGTTGGACTCTATAGCCCATGAGGCCCCTTCAAACACTATAATTTTATGACTCTAGTTCCCACTTGGTTCTGATGGCATCCTAAGCAAACTATGGAGCCCTGTGGGCTTTGTGTGCATGCGTTGGAGAGAATAGATGTCTGCAAAAACTCTATCCCTAAACCTTAAATTTATAGCCCACAGAAGGCAAAGAAAACAAAGTAAAAGCTATCTACTTAATTGAGCAATAAAAAGGTCAGTGGAGACTCCTAGGGACTGTAAAAGACTGATTTATAACTCTAGAAAAAGAGAGACCCGGTGGACCTGGTGACGAAGGAAAATAAGAAAGATGGCACACAGCCTAAAATTCTTGGGAGAATTAATGTGAGAAATCAAGAATATCAGGATGGACATCAGACATCTCCAAAACCAGAGGGAAGAGGTGAAGGAAGAGGTACAATCAGTAAAAACATGGAAGAAAGTTTCTAAGATTGTAAAAAACTGGAAAAGGAAAAAATTGGGCATGTTAGGCAAAATAAAATAAACTAAAATGTTTCTGATATCAAAATTATTATACTTATTCCACATTTTCCCAGTGGAAATTAAACAAAGACAATTTAAAAGTTGGAACAGGATGATAAAGAAATTGATCTTAGGAAAAAAGAAACCCAGAATGCCAAATTAAGTATACTTTACACACCAGGAAGAATTGGAGTGAGGGATTCCAAACTTGGAACTATATTATAAAGCATTTCAGATAAAAGCACTAATTGAAAATATGAGAGAGAAAAGAGATACGTTGTTTAGGATAGAAGAAGGGGTCTGTAATGACCCTTACCTAGTAGGCCAAAGGAGAAGCCTGGGTTAACAGTAAGGCAAATCTCCATGTTGAGAGTGTAAGCCAGGGAAGCAGACATTTTGAGAGTGGAAAGTTAGAAGATGGGAGGAGCTGGAGGTCTCCTGGGATTGGCTAGAGCAGATGGGAGGAGCCAAGTCTTGGGAGGGAAAAAGTGTCAGCTTCTAAGAGAGAGTTGAGTTGGGATTTGGGAACTGAAGAAAGAAGAGGTACTTTTGAGACTAGGTTTTTCTGATAGAGAGTGTTTGTGGCAGGCAAGGCTGCATAACTGGCCAGAAGGGTCAAGTATCCTCCTGAATATTTGTGGGTGAAAACACAAGTGGTTTGCTCTCTAGGTGGAGTAAATTAGCTGTAAAGGACTCTGGTTAGAGTTGGCTAATTGCTCTGTAGACAGCCTGAGTTAGGTTAGTCTGGGACTCACTGCTATTTTGATAGAGTGAGGAATTTTGTTTGTAACTAAGTCTAGAAACCTTTTTTTTAAAGAAACCATTAAGATATTGTACATTAGTAACAAGTTAAGCTTTTGTGCCTCTTAAAAGAAGAAGTCTGTTGTTTGTTTGTCCTTATAAATAAACCTTTTCTCGATTCAACTTTTAAAGAAGCCTCTATTGTTATTCATTCCTGTGGGAATTATAGTCAGTTTAACATCCTAATATCACAGTTATTTTTGGGAGCTAAGGGAGAACTGGGTTGGCAGGGAAGGAAAAAAGTTACCTCGGGAACACATTTTTAAAATGTGTGGCAGCAATATACCAAAAGAAGACTGAAGCAGTGTTCACTCTATCAGCACACACCTCTAACATCATATCGTTACCACAATATTATTCAGAAGGGGGATTACCTTGTTACGGTATACTGGTGGTAGTGTACCTCTCTCCCCGCCGCTTGATAATACGAGGGGTATTTTTTAAGTAAGGTCCATTTGAACATAAGTACACACCGAAAGTTTATTTCAAAAAAGTAAATTTATTTTCAGAAAGTATATACTTCACTCTATTTTTCGACATAGTTGCCAAGTTTGTTCAAACACTTATCATACCTCTGAACCATTTTTAAAATACCCTCTTCATAAAAACTTGCCGCCTGCTCCGATAACCAAGAGTTCACTGTAATCAAAGAAGGGCGACCGGAGCGGTCCTCGTCATGGACGTTTTCACGGCCATCTTTGAATTGTTGTACCCACTTACGCACTTTGCTTTCACTCATAACAGTATCACTGTACACTTCACAAATCTGTCGATGAATTTCTGCAGCAGGCAGGTTCCTTGCTGACAAAACCTGTATCACTGAGCGAACCTCACATGCGGAGGGTGAGTTGATAGCCTTAAACCTTTTTAAAGCACAGAACAGAACTGTACAAGTTAGCTACGGAACGGAAACTGAGCACAGTTGTTCCTGAGGCATGCCGGTACACGACGCACGCACTCGTTGCAGTATGCGCGCGAGCTACTAGTGTCTACAACAAAATGGACCTTACTTAAAAATACCCCTCGTAGTATAAAGGTTTACAGCTGACTCTTTATACTGGTGATTTCTTCTTACTGGTGTTAGCAGGTGGGATGTGATATACCCCAACCCTGATTCCCTTTATAAGGCAAATAAGGGAGAAGCAAGTTTTGGAGTCTTCACAAAGAATTTGGGAACAAACATTAAAAGAACAAGAGACCCCAGAAAATCGGCTTTACAAATATGGAAAAATTGTAGCCCAAATGGATGCCAGGAACATTGAATGGACTGAAATGGATGAAACAAATATAAAATATGTTAAATTATAACAATTACTTGTTTGATCAGGTCCAATCAGATATTATAGCAAGTTTAACCTGTGAAGATAAGAAAGAAGATAAAATGAGAAAAATTAATGAGAAATAGTTGATATATATGGACTGGAGAAAAAGTGGTGAAGCCAATGTAAATATTGTACAGGGACAAGAAAAGCTGAGCTCATGGGTGGAGTTATCATTATCATCATCATCATCATCATCATCACCATCATCATCATTTTAGTATTATGATTCTATTTATCCCTGTGTTATCTCCCCAAAGGGAACTCAAATAGCTTGGTGGACATACCTTTGCTCCAGGTATGCCCACCAAGCTATTTAGTATATGTCAAAAATATCATGTATTGATATATCCTGAATTAAGTTCCTGGCTGTGAAAATGCACTGCTAGAATGTTAGACATATTCCAGCATAGTGCTAACTGGCACATTTTGGGGGGATTTTACACTGTACATTTATGGTGCTATTTTCACTTTAAGTGCCATGGCAACATCTTATGGAATCCTGGGATTTGTGGTCTAGGGAGCCCCAAGAGCTCTGGTTATAAATTCTTAATCCTACTTTCAAAACTGGAAACCTCAAGATTCCTTTGGTTATTGCCATGACAGATAAACTGGTATAATTATTTAATTTGAAAGGGCCTGGAATTTGCTGGTAGAGGGGAGAGATAGAAAGATGCTGCCTGAGTTCTATTATGGTGGAATGAGGATAGATGGAGGGAAATTGAGAGTGGAAGGCTGTGTTTTTCTCCATCTTTTTTTGTAAGTAATGGCTGTCTGTCTCTCTAGCTGCTGAAAAAGGTATTTTTTATTAAAAGTATTTATTTATAACCCTTTAGCTTGCTAGCTCTCTCCCCATGAGTGATGCATTATTGGTAAAACACTTTTTAAAACATCCAGTAAATGACTAAAAGCTAATTTAAACAAGGATTCTCTTTAAACAGAACTCTAAAAACAATTGTTAAGTAGTGCTTTTTGATTTGGGGGAAGAGAATAGATGTTAAAAGGGGGGGGGGTTGAAACCAATCAGAACAGGTACACACTTTAAAAATCCAAAGACCAACTGAAATAGTTGTATACTTTCAAGTTGTTTCCTACTTATGGCAACCTTAAAAGCCAATCTATTACATGATTTCTTTGGCAATATTGTTTCATAGCGATTTGCTTTCTCCTGAGAGTGAGAGAATGTGACATGTTCATAGTGGATTTCAATGGCTGAGTGAGGATTTGAAACCTGGTCTCCCAGGGTCTATAGAATTAATGCAGTTTGACAAAACTTTAATTGCCATGGCCGAATGCAATGAGAGTCGTAGTTTTGCAAGGTCTTTAGCCTTCTCTGCAGAAGAGTGCTGATGCTTCCCCAAATTATTTATTTATTTATCACATTTATATCCCACCCTGCTCACTCCAAAAGGGGCTCAGGGCGGCTCACAACAAAGGCACAATTTAATGCCTTGAGTACATATAAAAATAAAACAACATATACTTTAAAATCACATAATTAGAACATATCACTTAAAACAATTTATTTAAAACCACACAGTCTAAAAACATATGCCAGGAGTCATTCCAACTGTCATTTGCATTGTTCATTATTGCACTGAGAAATCACTGTTGCACTGGGAATCACTGTGCAAGTGCTTGGCCCCACAACTAGGATTTAACTTTCTTCCTGAAGGTCAGGAGGGAGGGGGCTGATCTAGGGTTGGAAAGGGCATTTCTCACACCATCAATGTCCAGTCTTCAAGTTGTATATAGGTAATCTTTAGTGTTCTTCCTTGGGATGTGTATCCACGATTGTAGCAGAACTGTTGTTATGATGTAGAATGTATTGTGTTAGTTAACACATTGTTCCAATTTGAATGATTCACGTGTCTACTATTTGTTTGAAACAGTATTATTTGTATATGTGATATAATGGATTTTGTTTTGTAGCTATTTTATGCAGTCATGTATTTTGGAAACAGTTTATCGTTGAGGGCTCGTTATTTGTAGTTTACATGGAATTGTGGCCTTTACTAATAATGTCATAATTAATGGCAGACGAGGAACAGTGAGTGGAAATCTTATTATAAAATGGGATTTCTGGATGTTAGTGTTATGCTGTGTGGAGTGAAGTAGGAGAGGCATTTTTATTTTGTATTTATCTTTACTGTTGGTAAGTACTTGACTGAAGTTGGTTCTTTACAAATGTATGTACAATGAATGTTATTATGATGATGCACAGGGTTTTTTTTTTTTTTGGTTTTTTTACCAGCATCTTAGTTTCTTGTTAGGATGAAATGTTGGACAAGCTAAGATTTACCTTCGCTTCTGATGAAGCCTGTTAGTTGAAATTACTCTGGCTTCTGTTCAAATGAAGAATCATATTAAACATGCCATTTTTTTTCTTTCAACAAAATGAAAATGATTTATATCTTATGTCCATACTGTTATTTATAGTGTGGACTGTGTAGTGTTAATTTGAACAATTGATTATTAGTGATATATTACATTCCTTAGTTATATATTATAAACATAATTTCTCTCTCACACACATATTTTGTATTCTGTTCCCACTCTTTTTGTTTGCCTTTTGTTGTTTTAGTGAGTTGGGTTTAATCTTTGCTTTTTTTGTCCTGTTTCAACTTTTTAGTTATCAGGCTTTTACATCTATCCTGTTTTAATTTTGTTGTAAGCTATCTAGGACTCCACAATGAGAGAAAACTTGCTGGAAATGCTGAGCTTTAGTTAGTGTACAGACAGGGTCTAATAATGTACAATTAATGCTTAATTTCTAAGTTTTGTGCTTTTTACTTCCTTTGGAATCATTGCAGTCTGACAGTGATTTTTAACAGACTCTAGCTTTTCAGTGATATTTTATAACAGCAGTAGAAATGGATGGGAAGAAGAGCCCGCAAATTGATTGATATAGCTGATGCATATCAGAAAGCAGAAGGAACATGAGGTTGATTGTTTGACTGGAACTGGTCATGTTTAGAATTGATGAATTCAGATGAAAGTGCAGATACTTGATGAATGAGAAAAAAATGTGAGGAAGTGAATTACTATGCTATAAATAAAGAATCAAGGTTTTGTTCAGGGGCAGGCAAAATCAAAAGAAGGATGGAATCGTTATTGGTCTACAGAACATTAATGGATCTATCCATCATGTTCTGATGTAGATTCCTTTCCAAGAACATCTCTATAAATTTGGGATCTTTACAAATCAATGTGCGTTATCCCTTTGCACTTTTAAATTGTCATGGAAACTGTCTGTTCACTTGTGCTTCCCTGTTTCTTCCGAGGCATGAAATAGTTTTCTCCCTCATGTTGTCCCATGGAGTATGTGGGTCTGTTTCCCCCTCAGAAATTAATACTTGGGATTTCATACACAAGAGGTCTTTGGTACATTAGGAAATAAACAGTACTCTGAGTTGCATATAAAATAAAATTATTTTGTACATCTGGATGTTGTATGTATCCCACATCATATTTGTTATTTTTTTATGTGTGTGTTTATGTGTATAAATCAGTTTCTAGATTTGAAAAGAGATGATGTGAAATACCTTACAATTTATTATCAAACTGTGATACATACACACATATGATGAGGACATAGGAAGCATGCCTTCCTGATTAAGTTCATATTCTAGGGTATCTCTCAATATATTTTATGTCCTAATAAAGGATTTTTTCTGATTTCAAAACTTTTTGGATACCTGTGGAGCAGTTCACATCTTAAAACTTTCTGAAAACTGTTAAGAGCCGATCTTGTACTTTATGCTTGCCATCATGCTACATGCTCTATTACTAAGGCAGCATTTCAGAAGTAGTGACAATCCCAGCTATCCTTTTCTAAGCCTTTGAAAATGTGCTTGGGAGTCAGCTTCATAGTCAGTTTCAACTCCACACTACATCCACACATGCTCATTGATTGTCTCAGTGGAATGCCCACTTGCTTCCAAGCTCATGCAGGGATTTGAAGATCAGAGTCTCTTAGAGGAAAATCTGGTTGCCATCTCTTCTGTGTTAAATGAATCAACCTTCTAACTACCAGGAAACAGCTCATCGGTAAAACACATTAATGCCAATGTAATACAAACTTTTTAATGTTGTAAATGTCGTTTATTTTAGTTATTTATTTAATGTTGCCTCCATCTTTCACTTGGCACAGGTTCCAAGGCAGCTTACAACAAATTAAAACAGAGTACAGCTAAAAATCGTATTATAATCAGCCCTCTATATTTGCTTGGGTTGGGGTTACAGAACCAGAAGTGAAAAAAACTGCAAATAATGTAAACACCTTTTTTAAAACCTAAGAAGTCACCTCTCTAGGAATTCCTAGGTTATTCAGTGTGATTCTGTGGTCTACTTAAAGCAAAAGTTGATCATAGAATTACATTTTAGGACCTAGATTTTCCTAGATAGAACATCTGGAAAAGTGAAACCTGCAAATGTGAACAGACTATTGTGCACAAGAAAAAAAATATTTAAAGCATCACTCGTCATCAATGCATTTGATGATTAAGTGGATTGTAACCTACAAAAGTTCATGCAAAAGTAGACCTTAAAAATTCTCACAAGATCTTTTTGTTTTTTCCATTTAATACTAAAGCAGTAAGACCATTTTGAATTCTGCTTCTGTCTTCTGGAGTATTGGCTATCCCTCCCAATTTGGTGTCATCTGCAAACTTGATTATCATGCCTTCTAAGCCTTCATCTAATTCATTAATAAAGATGTTGAACAGGACCGGGCCCAGGACGGAACCCTGCTTATGGCACTCCACTCGTCACTTCTTTACAGGATGAAGAGGAAGCATTGGTGAGCACCCTCTGGGTCCGTTCACTCAACCAGTTACAGATTCAACTAAACATAGTTTTGCCTAACCCACATTTGACTAGTTTGTTTGCCAGAATGTCTTGAGGGACCTTGTGAAAGGACTTACTGAAATCCAGTACGCTACATTCCCTGCATCAACCCAGCTTGTAACTCTATCAAAAAAAGAGATCAGACTAGTCTGGCATGACTTGTTTTTGATGAATCCATATTGACTATTAGTGATGACCGCATTCATTTCTAAGTGTTTGAAGACCACTTTTTTAATGATCTTTTTCAGAATCTTGCGAGGCTGACCGGACAGTAATTGTTTCAGTCGTCCTTTTTTCCCTTCTTTTTTTTTTTGTCATAAATTTTTTATTAGATTATTATAAACTACAACGAAAGAGTGAGAATAATATAAAGAAGATAGAAAAGTAGGAAAGAAAGTGTTAAATAAGAATAACAACAACAATCTCAAAAGAGAGAAAAGAAAAAAAAAGAAAAAGAAAAAAAAATTCAAAAAAATTCAAAAACTACGAAAAATCACACAGTAAAAAACAAAGGAAAAAAAATCACAAAAATTTGGACCTCCTTCCGGCTCTGCCCGCATATTGTCTTTTTGTCAATCCTTTTCGATATATTCTACCTTGTAAGGTTTTGTTACCTTTCCATTTAATTACTTGTCCTTGGACCTATTTTCAATATAATCTTCTATTATTGTCCAATCTGTTTGTTTTATTGGGTTGCCTGTATTCTTTTTTAAGAGGAAAGTTAGCTTGTCCATGTCCTTAATTTCATTTATTTTCTTTACCCACTTAAAATTTTCCGGTATTTCTATCTGTTTCCATAATTGCGCAAAGACAATTCTCGCAGCCGTCGTCAGGTAGAAGAATAAAATATCTTCATTTGAGTCTAAGCTTATATCTCCATCCGTAATTCCCAGGAGATAATATTCGGCTTTCCTAGGAATTTTTTTTTTAAATATTCTCTGCATTTCTTCGTGTATCCCTTTCCAGTAATTTTGAGATTTTTCACAACTCCACCAAAGGTGGAAGAAACTTCCATCATGTTTGTTACATTTCCAACATGTCTTTGATGCTTCTTTATACATCTTATTTAATTTGATTGGTGTCATGTACCATCTATGGAACATTTTCAACCAATTCTCTTTTAAATCAGTAGCATAAGTGTACTTTAATTTTTTGTTCCATATTATTTCCCAGTCCGCCATTGCTTTTTTCCCTTCTTGAAGATAGGGACCACAGTTGTTCTCCTCCAACCTTCTGAGACTTCTCCCATTCTCCAAGAACTCTCATAGATTATTGTCAGTAGTTCTGAAATGACTTCCGCTAGTTCCTGCAATACTCTTGGATGTAGTTGATCAAGCCTTGGGGACTTGAATTTGTTTAGAGGGCCAGGTATTCCTGAATGACTTGTTTCTATATTTGTGAGCCGACTGAGGCAAAGAAGGCATTAAATAGTTTTGCTTTCTCTCTGTCCCCCTTTCAGCATTTCCCCATCTTCTCCTTGCAAAGGAGAAGAGGAAAACATGATTTTGTTTAGTGCATACTGATTATGCTTATTGTGTTATTAGTATTTTAATCTTGTTTTCATTTGAATGATCTGAGATTTCTGCTTAAGGAATGTTCTAACTTCCACTGTAAATGCATTTGTCCTACCACAGCTGCCACATATCCTGGCCACTGCTCAAGGCAGCAAGAACTCTGTAGATCATTGGTAAGTGGAAAAGTGGGGGAATATTATAGACGGAATAAAGCAAAAGTTAAAAATCAGATAGATTCTCCAGCCGGCATTCTGAGATTTTGAGGATGATTCTTTTAGGACTTTCAGTTCCTTTTATCCTTTCAAGATAATTCAAGGGATCCATTATTTATTTTGGAGGAAGATGAGGAGAATTATTATTGAGGGAGTTAGCCCAGTTTAGCCCTCAGGAAAGGGAGGGGCAGCCAAATCTGAGTAGAAGCAAGGAAATATATTAATAGAAATAGCTAGACTTAAGACTATTGGTCAGTTTGGGCAATATTTGGTTGACATAATAGTTGGATGGTATGGCCATTTTCAGTGTATAGTTTCAATCCACTATATTCAGTTCATCTCTTCCATTCAGTACATAACTTCATCATTCCAATTTGATCTCTTATGATAAATAGGAGTTATAGATATGGTTGTGGTGGTGGTGATGATGATGATGATGAATTCAACTCATTGTTTTGTTCATTTAAGGTTCACACTCGACATACTAGATCAACACATTTGGAACAAATTGTGGGGAATGCTGTTTTTTTTACCACGGCACTTAATATAAAGGACGGGGAGAGGTGTAAGTGATGTTTAGGGTCTTAAACTGATTGCCTCAATTAGGAGTTATATTGGCCCTAGTTATTAATAGCAATGATCATTTAAGCTTATCTGTGTATAATGTACTTTCTTCAATTACTCAGGGTGCTAGTTTTCAGTAACAGTCTCCTGCCGTATACTTTGACACAGGGGTCAAATAATGTTAATGCCTTTCTGTTCATTGTAATGGCTTTTTCAGTAATCCAGAAACTGGGTAATTGCATTAGCCAATTTTGTGAAGTCACGCTTCAAAGGGAAGGTGAGTAATTTTCCTCAAGAAATATCAAACTTGGCACTTTTATAATTCCTTACTTTCATGTAGGGAACCTTGTACTTGCAAAGATGTCAACCAAAGTTTGAACATTTTCTGTAATAGTGAAGATGATGTCCAATCACTTCTTTGGAAATTGTAGCAGCACTTTGGTATAGTTGATAAAACTGCTATCATATAATTCATATTGCTTTCCTTTCAAGTGGATATAATTTCCCAAGAAGCTGGCTAGTTGCTAGCACTAACTACTTTTTCAGCCTCAGTCCACCAGATGGGGCTCTGTAACAAGATTTTAGCTTTATGAACCTGGCATACTGCAAGTATAATACATTCCTTTTATCCCTTATTTTTCTGATGTAGTATGTGTCCAATGTTTTACATTCTGCAAGTTAGAGAAGCCATAACAAGCCTCCTTTTGATAAAAAAGATAACTTGTAGCAGAATAGGATTTAGAAAGTTGATTATTCCTTGGCATCACATAGCCCCATCTTTTCTCCAATGGACTCACCACAGCTTTGTGAGGAATGTCATTTTAAGCATTGGTGGTTCGAGGATACCATGTCAGTATTATAGTTCACAGGGGTTTGGTTATGGGCCTCCCAAATCGCAGTCCAAAACTCTCACCACTATACTACACACACTTGTTCCACATACGCACAAGGAAAGACTGGAGTTCATCTTCTGACTCTTTAGTTTCTAGTCATTGGAGATTTAAGTCCAGCCTTCTGTGTTGCAGGAATGGATGCACAACACAGAGTTACACATTTGTATTCGCTTCCTATTTGGTAAGACTATGTGTTCTTACAGTAAGAGCGTGTAAATATCCTCCAGTTCATTTTAACAGCCAGTAGCCATGCCAGATGAAGAAGGGTGTTCAGCTGCACATTGAGACACTAAGAAGAGGGTGTTTCAAGCTCCCTCTAACCAGCAAGTGAGGCTATAGTCCCATTTACATTGCTACATAATCCAGATTCAGAATGCAGATTAACTCACTGTAGACTCAGATAATCCAGTTCAATGCAGTTCAATCTGCATTAAATGAGCCAACACTCATCATGCTAATCCAGTTCAAACTTCATTGTATGGCAGTGTAGATTAGGCCTATGACAACCAGAAGCAGAAACTTCTCACAATCCCTTGTCATAGACTTGTTTGCTGTTGGGAGTGGGTGGAAATGTCGTTCTTCTTGTGCCCTAATATGTAGTTGTGCAGACCTCCTTCGTCTGATATGGCTTCTGCCTGTTAAAGTAGAGTCAAGCTAGGAGGCATAACTCAGTCAGACATACATGAATAGCTGGTGTTGAATGTTTGCATAACATACCAGCACAAGATTACATTACAAAAAGAGGTAATTCATTGGTGTTACTTTTTTGTTGTTAGACAAAGTTATGTTAGTCATTAGAAACAGGTTAGCAAATGTTAATTAAAAATACAAAAAAAATCTCCATTTCCCAAAATAGTTCCCAAAAATTAATTTCTGAAATGATTAGTAAATTCTAAATCTTTTGTTATAAGAGTGATCCATGTTGTAGTGAAAATACTGTTGGAATGTCCTATTTTTGCAGATGTCCTTGTGTCTCGTAGTAAGGGTTTTTTTCTTTTTGAATTTTTGTTTTGTGCTAGCAGTCAAGAGAAGTGTTTTTCATTTTGTATGCTGCAATCATCAGTCAAAAATGCATCCTTTTGACAGAATACTACAATTTCTATTTTGATATCAACAAAGAATATTGTGGTTTTCTAAATGAATGTTCTGCCTGTTCTGCTGCCATTGATTCATTCCTGATGAAGTGAACAAAATAAGAATGCTTTCTTGTTAGTTTTTAATTAAAACAGCTCCCCAATTCTACAGGTTAAAATATACATCTAGATGCTCAGTTTAGGTCAGACAACATAAAATGGTCAAGAATAATCCAATGCATGAGATACCCTAAAAGGGAAACATCTTGTCAAAAATGTGAAAGATTCTACAGTAATGTCATTTTTTTAAAAAGTATCACACTATGTTGTATATGTGTTGTTTATTTTCCTATTATTGCATTGGCAACCTTTGCAAGAAAATAGAAAGTGATGTGATGTTTTTGCTTTTTATCGATAAATGCATTTTTATATATGGCATCTAATTGTTGCTGCCCTGAGTCACCTTTGGGCTGATATGGGCAGGATACAAATGTTGTAAATAAATAAATAAAGTCAGAACATAAGCATTTAAATCAATTCCATTTCTATGAATCTCCACTGTCTTCCCCATTTGTGCAATTGCCCGTTTGTCCGAGCTTCCCCCCCTTGTTTCCAGAAATATTCCACAACCTCAACCTCTCCCAAGACTGGATATTTTCAATTAAATTATTCTGCATGTTTATAAGGATTGCCCCTTTAAACACTTTAAATATTAATAAAAAAGGAAATATGCAATTTACAATTACTAACCTTTCCCTGTTTTGGTTATTGTGTAAGGGAGAGGGCTACTTCTCACTGCCAAACCTGCACTGGCTGCTGATTTTCCAGACCTGGCTATATTGCAATATGGATGATTTCAATTAACAAAAAAGAAATGCGCATTTTGCAATTACAAGCCTTTCCTGGTTTGTGTATTTTGCAAGGGAGAGAGCTGCTTTTCATTGCCAAACCAGCTCAGGCCCAATTCCAACACACTGCTTGAATGTTTATAAAAGAATAAAGGGAATCATAGAATCAGAGTTGGAGTTGGAAGAGATCACATGAGCCATCTAGTCCGACCCCCTGCTATGCAGGAAGTTAGCAAACAGTATAGAAATACCTAATCAGGAGGGGGAATTCAATATATGCTTGGAATTAGCAGTGAAATTGCAGTTTCAAAAATCTTTTTTTAAAAAAGTAAGAAATGAGTAGGAGGAAGATAGTTATGTCTTTGCAGCTAGACCTCCTCTCGTTCTAATATCCAGAAGCAAAACGATTAGCACTGTTGCCCACAATGACAAATCACAATCCCCAAACTCATGCTTAAGTACTTTTGGATCTACTGCACACTTGAAAACACTTTGAATACGGTTTCAAAGTGCTTTCGGCTGCCTAAAAATGGGATTTCCCATTTTTGAAAGGTATTCCTTCGACAAGAGTTGGAGACTGGTTTGAAGTTGGTGTTGAATAGCATCATGTGATGGCTGTCATGTGATTCCATTTGTAGCTGGGGAGCTTCAAACCAGCCATATGTGATAATGATCTTTGTTAGGTTATTCCCTTCCTCCCAGTCTTTATGGAACCAGATCTCACTCTCTGCTCTACAACTACCTCCTGACAAGAAGCAGGTAGTCTATTCCCTCTCCCCAAACCAACAAGAAATAATATAATCCAGTAGTTTTCAACCTGTGGGTCCCCAGATGTTTTGGCCTTCAACTCCCAGAAATCCTAACAGATGGTAAACTGGTTGGGATTTCTGGGAGTTGTAGGCTAAAACACCTGGGGACCCACAGCTGAGAAGCACTGATCTAATCCTAAACAGTTCCGGCCCAGTTTACCTGTCCAAACGCATCTCTCCTTATGAACCATCTAGGTGCTTAAGATCGTCTGGAGAGGCCCTTCTTCGCAGATCTGATTGGTGGGAAGGAGAGGCAGGGCGTTTTCTGTGATGGCCCCCTGCCTATGGAACGCCCTCACTAGGGATATTAGATCAGCCCCCTCCCTCCTAACATTTCGAAAGAGAGTTAAAACCTGGCTGTTTGAGCAGACCTTTGCAGACGCAGTATAACTGATTAATTGAGACTCATGGAACGATTGGACGATGCAACAGAAAATGATTTTAATGATGAGACGCTGAGGATTTGTACTTTATGGTTTTAATTGTTTTATTGCTTTTATATGGTTTATATTATATGTAATGTTTTTGACTGTGTTTTATTTGTGGGGCATTGATTGCCAACTGTTACCCGCCTTGAGTCGCCTCCAGGCTGAGAGGGCGGTATACAAATATAGTAAATAAATAAATTTCACCTTGATCAGAGATGAGTCCCTTTAATTAAGATTTGTGTCATAATTTCCAAATAGAAAATATTTCCTCTGTGTATTGTTTGAATGACAAATTGTGGACAATTGAAGTTGGTATTTAATGTCAAATAACACAACACTATAGATTCTATATTTTGCCTGGGACATTAATGAACTGGCAGCCCCTACATAAGGCCCAATCACATGTATTGGGGTAGGGGTGGGGGGTGGAGGTTGCACACAATTTTTTTTTGCAAAGGAACTAATATTTCTCCATAGGAAAAAAACATTCCTGCATGAGAACCAGCATGTACTGTGTATAAATGGTGTTTTCTGCACAGGAAACCTGTTTTATATACAAAAAAATAATTATGACTTTTTTGTAAAAATGCATGTGTTTTCCCTACACATAATAAGTCCTAAAGAACTCTCATAGAAATGTCTTGATCAGGGTTTCCTTATAAACAACTCACTCCTCACTTCTATCAACAATGTTTTGAATAATTCTGATCCTTGCTTCACTCACTGCCTTCTTCCTAACCTCATTCCATCCCTCACTTCACTTTCTTAATGGGTAATATGGTGGTGACTGAGTTCATTTTATCCTGCATGGAATAAAGATTTAAGAAATGGGAATTTATATTCCCTGTCTCTTTCTCTTTCTTGTATTGCACTGGAACAGCTGAGTATGTAGTTATAAGGAAAACAGCAATTTGAGGAAGGTGGGGAGGGTCATATTCTGACCTTCTGATGCAACTGTGATCCATAAATGAGAGTTGTTACCATGGTATTTTCATGGCAAAATACTTTAAGCATACTCTTAGCTGATCTGACCTTTTCAAAATTCTGCATCTTGAGGGCAATATTCTGACATTCTCTTCTTGTTTGCAGATTCTTTCTCGCACGAGTGCTCTTTAACATGACTCGGCAGCACACATTATCCTACTCCTGAAGCATCAAATATGTAAACAGCTACCTCTATCAGGTAAAGTAGAAATACTTGCTTTTAAAGGTACCAAAGCAGAATGACATTTCCCGCAGTTAACTCTGCTGCCTTCAAGCCAATGGCTTTTTATTTATCCATATTAGATGTTTATAATGTCATCCAGTTGTCAAACAAGCAAATGGCATGGATGGGTTTAGAAATATAAAAACAAACCATAAAATAAAAGGTTTTAAAATAAAAACAAAAAAAAATCCCTGAAGTGCGACATAAAACATAGAAAGGTTGGAAGGACTGTTGCATTTTAAAGTTCATCCAGTTACTTCTTCTTAATGTGTTAAAACCAAATAAAGCTGAGAAGTTTTTTTTCTTTATGGTACATCTTTATTAGTTATTTGTTTACTGTCTCCTTTGCTAAATATTCACTAAGTGGCTTGATGCAAACTTTGATCTCAAGACTCATTGCTCTCATGTATAATACTACTGGCCTCCCTTGTCAGATCTGAAGCATTTTTTTTAAAAAAATCACTAAATCAGTGGTGGACAACTAATGGCCTTCCATAGGTTGTTGAGCTGAAGTTCAAAATTGGCTATGCCAGTTATGTCTGATGAGAGTTACAGACCAATTTAGATGCTAAGTATAAGTTGACCATCCCTTTATCTGAAATGCTTGGTGACAGAAGTGTTTTGCATTTCAGATTTTTAAATACCTGTATTTACACAGACATACAGAATAATAGGGTGGCACAGTGGGTTAAACCGCTGAGCTGCTGAACTTGCTGACCAAAAGGTTGGTTCAAATCTGGGGAGCGGTGTGAACTCCCACTGTTAGCCCCAGCTTCTACCAACCTAGCAGTTTGAAAACATGCAAATGTGAGTAGATCAATAGGTACTGCTTCTGTGGGGTGATAACAGCGTTCCATGCAGCCCCCAGCTTCTGTGGGGAGGTAACAGTGTTCCATGGTTATGACTTTGGAAGTGTCTATGGACAACGCTGGCCCTTCGGCTTAGACATGGAGATGAGTACCCCCCCCCCCCCCCAGAGTCGGACACAACTAGACTTAATGTCAGGGAAAACCTTTACCATTTACAGAATGATATACTTTAGAGATTAGTCAAATTCTAAACATGACATTCGTTTATACTTTATATATACCTTATAGTCAGGAGTTTATGTACAATATTTTTGATAATTTTCTACATGAAACAAACTTTGTGTGCATTGAGCAATCAGAAAGCAAAGGTGCCACTATCTCAGCCATTACCTGATGTGTTTGTAGTTTTGAATTCCAGATGAGGGATGCTCAACCTATGTTATTTAAATTCTACTTTGAGTGATACTTAGGAGCTTAACATAGGGCAGCTGTAGGAGTCTATTCTAATTTAGAAGGAATGCTTCAAGGAAAGAAATGATTATTTTTGCCACAGACACAGTAGTTGATAGATCTATGGGTAATTTGCAGCAAATCAGTATTCCTGTTATGGTTGGCCTTGTGCTAATTGTTGATCTTGTAGACTTAGGTGCTCTTTGCTTGCCATACAAGAGTATTAATTCTTTGGCTCTCTTAGCTGTTTAATGACTGCTTTGTTAGAATCCCTGATTTGTAGTAACTCAGATATGGATTTATATTTGTAATGTAATGTGTAAGCATGGGATGCAGTAGATCAGTGATATCATAAAACTTCCCCACTTTCTAATTAGTGGTTGTCTCCAATTATTTGACCTTGGTGTTTTAGTAAAAAAAAAAAGGTCAAATCAACAAATGTAAACCACTTTGAGTTGCCCTAGAAGTGAGAAAAGCGGTATATAAATATTGTAAATAAAATAAATAAACAAATGGATGTTTGTTTGCCATTCTTGTGAATGACGTAACCCTTCCAAAGTGCCACCGAAATGCTAAGAAGTACAAATATCCGGAACTATTGTTCAGTGGCAGATAAAACCCACCAATCAATCCAATGTTGCCATTGTACACCACTCCTCCTTGTGCAGTAATTTCCTTCTCCTGCAGTCCTGGTATTGTAAACAAGAGGAAGGTCTTGAGAGGATGACACAACTGCATAGTTATGGCTAAATGTGGGGGAGGGGGGAGAGAGAAAATAAGGGGAAATGAGCATGCTGGATTGGACAAGCACAGGTAACAAGTGAATCTGTGTAAAAGACTGATTGCATCAACATCATGCAACTATGTAAAAAAAAGTGATAGTGCTAATGACAGCATGTTTTTGCTTGTGTAAACAACCTGACTGACACAAGGCAATAGGATGATGTGATGAAGTCAACAGTCCTTAAAACAGCCATGCCTTGGATCTCACCTTGACAGAAGAGTGGTACATAAATTCAATAAATAACAGCTGTAACAATGCATAACTTCCTGGACCCTTCCCTTTATAGCAAACATTAAACCACCTCCATAGGTCCCACTGAATTTCTAACTGAATCTCTACCTGGGGCTGAAAGTAGTTGAGTGGGAAAAGGAACAGAATAACCCCCTATTAAAGAACTATTTCTCTCTCTCCTCATATATAAATTCTGAATGAATTTCTGCCACATTCCTTGCTTGCTAAGCTTCACAATGCCATTTTAATTACTGTGCTTTACCAGGAAAATGGCTCTAGCTGAGAGAGCGAATGTCTAGGCTGCAGGGTAAATAAGACTGAGCCTTTGTAATCTTTGCTCCCTTCCCACCATGCCTACCCTTCCTGCTGTGAACACAGGGGAGCATGCTGGGTTAGTGAGAGCAGATTTACATATCTCAGCATGGAATGCTTGCTGCTGTTTTGGCTGGCTGTTTATTTATGCACTATACATTAAAATTGCTCCTCAGGAAAATAGTTTCTGAGTATACATAAGACTGATGCAGACTGAAGAACTTTGAAAGTGTGTAGTTTGAAGAATAACTTTCACATAACAAAATGTGTGTGTTGGAGGGGCTGAATTGGTTTGCCTCCCTTAAATGCCTTTGGAAAAGGTTATAATACATTCAAGAACAGAAGGTCAAACTGAAGGGGCACAAGCTTAGGAGTCCCCTCAAAGGCCCAAGTAGCAGTGCAAGGAAAAAGCCATAAGTTGGATTCTTACTACAAAGGCTTTTATTGCGACTCTAGCAATAAGGACAAACATGCATACAGGAATGTGATCAAAGGTTTTCTCGCACCCCCAAATGGGGTTGCAAAGCTTTTAGCACTTCGACAGTAAATTGAAAACATATTGGTGTTCAAAGAACAACCATTTCATTTGGTCTATGCTGGCTATACAGATGCTCATTGGTTCTTTATGATTTTGACACATGGGACCTTGACAATGTCACAGCTATAGTCTATTGTTCTCTGATCCTGACTATCTTAATAAATCAGTCTTATCTGTTCTTCTGTTACAAGCATAACTCCAAAACGACTGGAAAACTTAGGGAGTACTAGATAGCCACTAGCTAGCCAGTTTTGTCCTGATGTACTTTTATCCTTGAAAAGTAACTTTCTCTCTGCAGCAACATTTTCTCAAAACCATAAATGTTTTCTGCAAACAAAGGCCCTCTGCAAAATCAGACCAATTTGGCAGTAAATCAGAACACATGCGCAATGGAAACATCCCTGAAAAATTCCTTTTAAATATACATCTCCCTCAATACTTCTATACACATCACAGTATTAACATATGACAAGTAAATCCTCAATTGATTTACTTATTAAGTTGATTTCTATTACAGAAAAATAATATTCAAAGTGTTATTGAAGGCTTTCATAGCCAGAATCACTGGATTCACTGTTGGAATCACTGGATTCCAACAAACCTCACAACCTCTGAGAATGCCTGCCATAGATGTGGGTGAAATGTTAGGAGAGAATGCTTCTGGAACATGACCATACAGTCCAGAATTCAAAACAGTGGCTAATAACAAAAACAATCAATTACAATTAAAGCATAAACATGGGTAAATGCATAAGAACAGAGAGATAAACAGAAAAGGCAGTCCCTTTCATTTCAAATCCAGCTGAAATTTCTGAACAAAAAAGTATTTCCTAGTAGATGGACTGAAGAAAGGGACCTACCCAGTAGGCCTGGGCGGTTTCGTTCGTTAATTTTGTAATTCGTTAAATATTCGTTAATTTTAGCAATTACAAAACGATTACAAAACTTATTTTTAAACCCGGAAGTGTTTTTAAATATCGAAACGGCAGGCGCCAAAAAATTTTGTATTTCCGTCCATTTCGGAAATATGTAAGATGGCCTGGCTAGATGCTTGCTGGGAGCTCTCCTCTCTCTCCTCTCTTAGCCAGTCAGAGGCAGAGCCTGAAAGAGGAGGAGGAGGAGGAGGAGGAGGAGGAGGAGGAGAGGGCGGGGAAGGCGTCGGCTGAGCAAGCGAGCGAGAGGGCGAGCGTGAGGGCGAGCGACCCTCAGCGGGAAGGCGGCCCGTCCCGCCTTCCTCACCTTTGCGGTGGGTGTGCTTCATTCTCCCAATTCCTTAGCGGAGGGCTGTGCTTCGTTCTTCCAATTCCTTAGCGGAGGGCTGGGCTAGATGGCCTTTGGGGAGCCCTTCTCCCAATTTCGCATTGCTTCGGAGGAGCCGGGCCCGACTCGGCGGCAGCGCTTGAGGGCCCGCCAGAGTGAGTGCCTGCCTTCCCTCCTTAATAATAATTTCTCCTCCCTATTCTACTAAATTAATAATTAAATTAAAAAAATATTTAAAAAATATTGAAAAAAAAGGGCGCCATCTTTACAAAATGTTTTGTAAATATTAACGAAATTTCGTAAATACCGAACTTTTTTAAGGGAAAATTTTGTAATTATTTTAAATATCGAAACAAAAAAAACCCACAAATACAAATCGATTTTAGAAACAAATTTTTGCGTTGTTACCCAGGCCTGCTACCCAGCCTTCATTGGCAAGAAATTCCAGACTGCAGTATGTAGCAAACATTGAGAATCTCCTTTTCCACATTGCCACCAAATATGCTTTCCATTTTGGAATGAGAGTGATGGTGGTAACAGCCACTGGCATACATGTGTTTTAAAACAAATCAGATGGATTCATGAATTATAGGTCTATTACTGATGGTGGTTGTAGTTCCCATATCAGTTGGGTGCATCTGTACTGTAGAGTTAAAGCAATTTGACATCACTTTAACTGCCATGGCTCTGTGCTATGGGATCCTGGAATTTGTAGCCTGGTGAGGCACTAGCACTCTTTAGCAGAAACATGTTCAAGTGGTGTTGAACTGCATTAATTCTACAGTGTAGATGCACTCAGTGTGGCATTGAATCTGCTCTGGTTTTGATCAAAAATTTAAAGGCTATTGAGTCAGAGCTGGTGATGGGCAAGCCAGACCACATGCTGGAGCACAGCAGCCTGGAAGGGAAGTCGCAACCCAGTTGTGTCACGTACATTTTGTAGGAAGGGTGGGCACTAGCCCTTGAGGATTTGATGTGCAGCACAATGGTCTCAGATTACACATCAAAACCTGCAGAAGTTTATTTCTTGTGGTTCTGAGTGGTGGCCAGGCCTGTAGCCGGGGGGGAGGGGGAGGGTTAGGGGTCCAACCCCCCCCCCCCCATTTTTCAGGTTAAAAAAAGCAACGATTTTTTTTGAAATTTTCACCTTACTAACCTTGCATACCTTGTATCTTATACCTTTTACGGAGCAATAAGGGTCTTTGGACTGTATTAAAAATGTTGTTGTGTTATCGAACTACCTTTCATGATTTGCTAAAAAAAGTCGTCCCCCCACCCCCAAATTTTTCTGGCTACAGCCCTGGTGGTGGCACTCCCTCTTCATGCTTTTAGCTATACAGATTCAGGCTGGAGACTGTCCAAAAATAGTGACCAAATTGGCAAGAAGTCTGGGGGTGGTGGTCTAAACCATCCCAGAATCTTTCTGGCATCCACCACTCTTGATCAGCTCTGGAATATATGTGGTCAGTGTAGATCTGCCCTAGGACACAGACCAATGGATTCAAACTGCAGGAAAAGAGATTCTACCTAAACATTAGGAAGAACTCTCTGATGCCAAGAGCTATTCAACATTCGATTATGCTACCTCTGGAGCATAGTGAAGTCTCCTTCTTTGGAAGTTTTAAAACTGAGTCCAGATGGTAATCTGTCAGGAGTGCTTTGACTGTGTATTCCTGCATGGCAGGGAGTTGGACAGAATAGCCCAGTGGTCTCTTTCTACTCTAAGTGGTCTCTTCCTTCCCATTTGGTCTCTTCCGACTCTAGGTTTCTATAAAATGAGTAATTTTTGAGTCAGTCTACACAAAGCCCACCTCAGTTCTTAGGTCTCCAGAGTCCTGGCTTCCTACAAAATTTGTGATCTCATGGGTGCCTTCAGGTCTCCTGAGAGACTTTCATTTCACAAGATTTGAAGTTGGCTATATGTAGGACGGCCTCACATGTATCATCCAGACATTTTTTTTTTAAAAAAACTACATTAAGAATCATATCTAGTTAAAAAATAACATCAACTTCAAAATAGAGCTACATATCTACCAACAATGAAATACAGCAAGATAAACAAACCCTTTAATTTTATAAACAAAAGAAGAGACAGAGAAGAAAAGAAAGAAAAATAGACCTTTCAATTTTCTACTTGCAAAGTAGAACATATATAATTAACCACTGCTTTTATATACTTAATGCATCTTTCAGTTATTTGTGAGGTAGAGATGGTTTTTGAAATCCACAAAACATTATTTTATTTTCACTCCCTCTCAAAAAATGTATCATACAGTCTTGAAATAGCAGACCAAAAATTATATTTTCCCATGTTGCTTTTGAATTACTGATAATCCAGTATAGTGCTCCCAAATTTTCTTTTCACTAGAGCACAAAACCAGTCTCTGCCCTGTTTAGAAACAACCACAAACAAATGTTGTGCTGAACAAATCCTGAACGAAAAGAATTCTAATCAGTACGGGATTCTTTCAGGATTTCTCAATGCCCAAAGACATGTTTTTCAACCATTTAAAATATTTTAAAATATTCTTTATATTCTTACTTATTTTTTAACGTTGCTGTTTTTTTATATTGTGCTATTTTGACTTCATTCTAATAGACTGATGCATGTGCAAACCCTTTCATAAACATGTTTTAGATGTTTGTTTGTTTTTTCTGGGTTTAGTTGTGTATGTGTTTGCCTGGACATACCGATCTATGAGTCATCTTGGTGATCTCTTTTTCTCTTGTTGTGAAAAAGCTGGTTTATCCTCTTTAAAAAACCCCATAGATTTTAAAAACATGCGCAAAAACATACTCTATGATCCAGGGATGGATCTGAACAGGACAGCAAATAATTTCTCTGAAAGTTACTTGTTCTACTTTAACACTGTTTTTGGTCAGATACAACAAATCGTACAAAGCTTAGACCAGTATTACTCAGTATTGGTATATTGATTGATGCCAGTTTATGAACTATCAGCTGTTGATCATTGGAGAGTTTTTAGATTTAAAAGTAAGCAGCTGTAGGCAATATACTGTAGGCAATATACATATAATACTGGGACATGGGAGGAGGGAGATTGCCAACTCCTCACATCAGATAGCTTAAGAAACACTTGTCTAGACAAGAAGATCATAGATACAGGGAAATAAGTACCATACATATGACTTACAAGATTTTGTTACAGATTGGGCAGGAAGTACAGTATGTAGTAAAACATGTGCTACTGCGAATACAAGGCAAAACACCTTCTTAAATTTCTCAAATGTGAGTACAGAGACGAGACTGAGATTTGACAGTTAATAAACCTTCCTAGCAGGTGCACTGGGTAAGTTATTTTTGGTTCTCAGGCTCCATGTGAACACCTACCCTGGGCAGCCGTTCTTGAGCCCTGCTCCTTCTTTCTGTGGTGGAATGGGAAAGTCATCCTAAAAAGTAAATCCTTTACTATTCCAAAATCAATTTTCAGTGCAAGTCAGCACTTGCACAGTTAAATAAACCAATACAGAATATGTAACTTGAAAAACTAACATTATTGATGACCACTGAATTCAATCAATAAAGATGCCAGACTATTATTTATTACAAATGACAAGAAGGAGGTTAAGAGAGAACACTGATTGCAATTCCATCAGTCATTCATTGTTCAAACCTGTGTTCCTCTTTGGAAAACATTACAGTTTTATTCCCTATATTAGTATGCCCAGGAATGATAGAAGATAGTATAATAACAGAGTGATGCTGATATTATAAGAACCAACTATTTTTATTTTTAAAAAAGAATTTATATTGAACTAGCTGTACCCGCCACACCTTGCTTTGGCAAGACTTCCCTCCCTCTTTCTCTCCTTTATTTCTCTCCTTCCTTCCCTCCCTCTTTCCTTCCTTCCCTCCTTTTTCCCTTCTTCTTTCTTCCTCCTCTATCTGTTTCTTTTCTTGCTTCCTTTGCTGTTTGGTTCCATCCTTCCTTGTCTCCTTCCTTCCTTCCCTCCCTCCCTCTTTCTCTCTTTCATTTCTTCTCTCCTTCCTTCTCCCTTTCACTTTTTTATTTCCTTCTCTCCTTCCTTCCTTCTTGACCTTTCTTTCCTTCTCTCCTTCTTTTCCCCTTTATCTCCGTCCTTCTCTCCTTCCTTCCTTCCCCCTTTCTGTGTATGTTTTGTGTGTGCATATATGTCTGTATATGTGTGAACTTTCCTGCGCTCCTGTAAAAATGTTTTTCACTCATGGAATCTGTGTTTCAGCTATGTTTCTTTCAGCCGTATTGTTTTTATATTGCTTTCAATTGTGTTGTTATTTGTTTTATCTGATGTTTTAATTGGTTAAAGTGTTTTACATGTGTGTTTTAATTGTAATCTTGGGCGTGTCCCTTGTAAGCCTCCCCGAGTCCCCTAGGGGAGATGGGTGGTGGGGTATAAAAATAAAGTTATTATTATTATTGTTATTATTATTATTATTATATTTCTGTATATTTGTGTATATGAGTATATATGTGTTTGTGTACGTATGTGGTTTTGCACATGCGTTGTAATGTATTTTTTTGTTTTTTGGCTTTTTAAGTCTCTTCTGCAGTGTTTTTATGAGTGATGGTCACTTGTTGGCCTGATAGGTGTATTGTGTCCAAATTTGGTGTCAATTCGTCCAGTGGGTTTTGTGTTATGTTAATCCCACAAACGAGCATTACATTTTTATTTATATAGCTATAAGAATTCCAGAGGATCACTTTTTTCCTAAAGAGTATGATACTGAGTATAATACTGTTTTGACAGTCATTTTCAGCATTTACTTCAAATGTAAAGCTTGATTTATCAAAATAAGTAAAGTTTTTTTTTTTACAAACGAGGAAGGTATAAGGCATCTTCAGAAATGTCAGTAGTAATTATATGGAATTTTGAAAATTCAGATAGTCCTAGGCTACGCTGGCCAACAATGAAGCATTTACTCATCAAACACTAGATGTTTGATCAGTATCCAGATTTTAACAAGGGTTACATTTTTATATTTAGCAAAGGCTAAAAGACTGTCTCTCCTTCTACACATTGTATCACTCCCATTTAATGTCATAGTCATAGAGCTCTTTAATCATTGTCTGCCCAATCTGACTATCCATAGAAGGTAGAACAGAATTACTTGCATTATCAGAGTTGCTCACTCACAGCTATAGATAGATGAGGAATCTGATTGTAGTCCAAGCCTTAACAAGCTTCTCTAATCTTCTTTAATAGTCTGTTGGTTAGATGCTGACACTGATCAGTTACTATGAACAAGCCCTCCACATGCATACATCATTCTAAGGCCTGGCACAACTCACACTTCCCAATGCCCCTTTGGGGTACACACAGCTTGAAGCTCTCTCTCTCCATCGGTTTGGGCAAGTGAATAAATTAACTGCAGTGGGTAAGAAAGAAAAACTATTTCCTTCTGGCACTTGGGCTCCCAAGGATGTAGTTGGTACAAACTGCCCCGTTAAAGTCAGAGAGATGGTATTCTCACAACTAAAGAAGTCCTTTAGGGTTGCTGGTTGCCATATCTCACAACTGTTTTGTCAGTCATTTTTAGTTACTTGCGCCCAAACCATAAAATAATAGCAAAAGCTGAAGCTAGTCCCCTCAGGCTGGCAATATAGAGCAGGCAATTCAGTGTAGTTCCTCATGTCCCCCAGTCAGGAGTCCTGGAGGCCACTCTGCCAACACTGCAGCTGATGGAGCAAGACAGGGAACTAATGTATCTTGGTGGATGAGACCTTCTTTTTGCATGCAGTCAACATCTCATAGAATGGGTCCTGGCTAATGGTGGCCATTAGAATCATAGAATCATAGAGTTGGAAGAGACCTCATGGGCCATCCAGTCCAACCCCTTGCCAAGAAGCAGGAATATTGCATTCAAACCACCCCTGACAGATGGCCATCTAGCCTCTGTTTAAAAACCTCCAAAGAAGGAGCCTCCACCACACTCCGGGGCAGAGAGTTCCACTGCTGAACGGCTCTTGAATTGTGGTGCCCAGAATTGGACACAATATTCCAGGTGTGGTCTAACGAAGGTGGAATAGGAGGTAGCATTACTTCCTTAGATCTAGACACTATGCTCTTATTGATGCAGGCCAAAATCCCATTGGCTTTTTTTGCTGTCACATCACATTGTTGGCGCATGTTTAACTTGTTGTCCACGAGAACTTCAAGATCCTTTTCACACATACTGCTCTCGAGCCAGGCGTCCCCCATTCTGTATCTTTGCATTTCGTTTTTTCTGCCTCAGTGGAGTATCTTGCATTTGTCCCTTTTGAACTTCATTTTGTTAGTTTTGGCCCATCTCTCTAATCTGTCAAGATCGTTTTGAATTTTGCTCCTGTCCTTTGGAGTATTAGCTATCCCTCCTAATTTGGTGTTGTCTGCAAACTTGATGATCATGCCTTCTAACTCTTCATTTAAGTCATTAATAAAGGTGTTGAACAGAACCGGACCCAGGACGGAACCCTGCGGCACTCCACTTGTCACTTCTTTCCAGGATGAAGAGGAAGCATTGGTTAGCACCCTCTGGGTTCGTCCATTTTACCAATTACAGATCCACCTAACCGTAGTTTTTCCTAGCCCACATTGGACTAGTTTGTTTGCCAGAAGATCATGAGGGACCTTGTCGAAGGCCTTACTGAAATCCAGGTACGCTACATCCATTGCATTCCCCGCATCTACCCAGCTTGTAACTTTATCGAAAAAAGAGATCAGATTAGTCTGGCATGACTTGTTTTTGATAAATCCATGTTGACTATTAGCGATGATAGTCAACATGGACTATTAGCGATGACCGCATTTGTTTCTAAGTGTCACTTCCTATCTCTAGTATGACTGAAATAAATACCAGCAGAAGATATAACAAATCTTCTGGGTGAGGGGAGTAATGTTATAGTCTAAAGCCAACTGCCAGTCCCATCTTGAAAAGATGAGTGTTAAATCAATACTTATATAGATCCCACTGATTCCAGGTGTCTTCTGAGTTGGATTTAGTGTCTGGCTCCTGTATTAGGATCCAGACACTAATTTAGAACTGGAGAAGATATTTGCAAAATATAACTAGAAATTTGTCACAGGGAGGAACACATGTGACCTGCAAGCACATGTTATGTTGAACTGCAGATTACATCCGTAGTGAATAGTAAGAAATGCTGGGAGTGGGCTGCACAGTTTACATACCTATCCTATCATTTGCCATGACTTTGCTTGTAAAGTGGCAAATACAGCCATATAGCTTGAAAAACTCACAGCAGCCCTGGCATGACTTTGCTCGTAAGGTGGCAAAACAGTCTCCTTCTCATATGTTATGGTAACAGCAGGTTTTTGAAACTGCTAACATCGACTTCTTTCTTTTGCTACAAGAGTTGCTTAACTAAATACTTTTGGGACTTCTTCCTCTCTCCTACATTGTTCATTCTGCTTGGAAATCACTTGCAGGATGAATGATAAATAAATCATGCCATGTTGTATTTCTCATTATCTCATATTTCTATATTTTTGTGCTAGATAAATTGTTGAGTGCTGCAGAACATGATTAGGTGTATCTCCTTAATTAGATCAGTTGTATTCCATATAGATGATGTGGTTTCAATTCCCTTTTTCTCATGAATAACAATAAGTGATTTCCATGTTAATCGAAGTTCTGGCTCCTTTTTATTTTCCTCCACTGCCCCATGATTTATGTCAAACAAAATCATGAAAATAATTATCTTCAGGTTACATCAGCATTTATATGCTGACATTGTTTGGTTGGGTGTTTCTAATTATTTTCATATAGATTTTGGGTAGAGTTTGACATACATTTTTTTTAAAAAAAAACTCTAAAAAAACTTTTATTCCTTGTATTTAACCATGTGATGCTTCATCTGTTTGGGCTAGTGGCATAATATGCCATATACCAAGTGTGGCTACTGTATATTTTCTATTCAGTTAATAGAAATACTTTTCTGTTGTTTATCAGATGCAGGGACTGAATAGAAATACTTTTCTGTTGTTTATCAGATGTATAAGACATCTCAGAGTTTAGTTTTGTGGGTGATATTTTTACCTGTCTTCTTGGCACATCCAGGGTATAATGCATTCAGATCCAAAACAACTACAAAAGAAAGCAAGGGGTTTTATTTATTCATTTAATTTTTATCCCATCTTTCTCACCCCGTAGGGGACTCAGGGTGGCTCACAACAAAGGCACAATTCAATGCCTTGAACCAGGCCCCTAGCCAGGGTTTTGTTTCAGGGGGAGCTGAGTTTGATTTGGGGGGGGGGGGGGAGGGGAGGGGCTGAGTCAGAGTGAAAGAGGGTCTACCCTAGCAAACCTTTTGTATCGTTACCCCAATACCCCCATGCATATGGGATATATTGAGCACGGTGATCAGATCATGATATGAATAACATAACAGTTTAAATAATGTACCAGTAAGGCCTTCTCGCAGACCACCATGAGAATTTCAGGGGGGGGGGTGAAGGCCCCCAAGCCCCCCCCCCCCCCCCCCCCGGCTACATGCCTGCCTTGAACACATATCAGCATAAAACAGCATATACATTAAAATCACATCATTAAAACATATAAATTAAAACAGTTATTTAAAATCACTTAATTCGAGAATATGTCATTTTTAGTTGTTTGAAAACAAAGCTGTATCCTTCAGTAGTCACTACAGTGCCAGCATGTACACCAACACAATGAGCAAGTGTGCTAAAGGTCACAATGAGCTAAAGGTAGCTGAGGTTGGCTTAGTGTTGTACCGAAGAATATAACACTTTTACTAGTACTTTAAGGGAACAAAGATACATTCACCTGAAATAATAATTTTACGTAGAACCCAGAAACATATTAGGTTTTCTGGATTCTTGGGAGCTGGATTTAGATTATGTTATCTGGACAAATCCTTAATCATTTTGACCTTAAAATGCCACACTCCAACAACAGCTGTGTCTGTAGAACCCAGTGTGCTCAGGAATATATCACTCTGTCTCTAGGACATTTATTCTTTCCACATATCAGAGTCTACATCTGTGCAGAAGTAGCAACCAGTATGTAGAAATTTAGGCATGCTGATTGAGTTCCAGGAATGCCAAAGAATATCTGTAAAGGATCAAAATCAAAAGGAGTCTGAACAGTTAGTAATGGCAGTAAAAAGCTGAAATTTAGCTTTCACGGGGTCAGAGAAGCCAACTAGAAGTCTTAGTACCATTCAGCAGTGCTGATTTCTGCCTCTCCTTGGGATTGTGATAAAACAATTTTGAATTACATTGGAGCAGAATTTCACTGTGGATTATTGTTTTTAGATTTTTGGGATTTTTTTCCCTTTTGTGAAGAGAAAATACTGTAAATCACAGTAGTACACCAATATTATTAATCTTTTTGCAACAGAAAACATGCAAAACTTTGTGCCCATGGAGTATAAGAATGCACAAAAAAAACCATAGGGCTATGGCTCTCTCTCTCTCTCTCTTTTGCTAATTCAAGTGTCATCTTTCCTGAGCATGTAAAAAACTCAAGTACAATCCTTCCTTCCTTCAATTATAAAACTAACATACTAAAAATAGGTGTTTTCACTATATTTTCTATATAATACATTTCACTTTATATACATGTAACAAGAACTAAGAACTCTGGCTAATGGCATAATCTCATGTTACTGTTATTTGCCAAGCAATATATGCACCTATCTATATTAACAATTTGCTTTTCTGCATGCTCTGTTTGTCCACTGGTAGTACTGATTTCCTGTTGGGTGCATATATATACTCAAATAGCCATTCCTGACATTTCATTGTGAGCATTCTAACAAATAGAAGTACACAAACAGTTATGATATTGGAATGAACCTATGACAGGGGTGGGAATCATGTGATCCTCTATTGTTGGACTGCAATCCCTAGAAGCTCTTGTTTGCCGAGCAATGGTCCAACAACATCTGGAAGACTGCACTACTCCCACCCTATGTTATGTTGGGGCAGGATATTGGATAAGGTAGACAATATGTCACAGCCATGAGTAGTGGTTCAAGGGAAGCCAGGGATTTCACCAGGGCATTAAGGTCAAAGGATAAAACCAGAAGGATTGTGAAACTCATCAAAATCAGAAGATAATCTGGAAAGCTTGTGATAAAATATGACAATTTGGCTATCTTAAGCTTTTCTTTGAAGACTGAAGATAAAAGCATATAAAATCACATTACAAAATCACAGCAGCAGAGGCTTAAACATGGTCTTAAACATCTTCATCTTTAAAAGCCTGCTTGAATAAAAAGGTTCTAGCCTGCCACCAGAAGGACAGCAGGGAGGGGGCCATTCTGGCTTTCCTGAGCAGGGAGTTCCAGAGTCAAGGGGCAGCCACTGAGAAGGCCTGCTTTCTCATTCCCACCAACTGAGCTTAATATGGAGGTGGGACAGATAGAAGAGCCTCTCCTGAAGATCTCAGGACCTGGGCAGGTTTGTACAAGGGGATGCAGTTGGCTAAATAGCTTGAACCTCATTTATCTAGGGCTTTAAAGGTCATAACCAGCACTTTGAATTGTGACCAACAAGAGACTGGCAGCTCGTGGAGCTCCTTCACCAGGGGAGTTATTTATTTATTTATTTATTTATTTGGTATGCTTGTATACCGCTAATATCTCAGCCTGTGCGGCGACTCATTGCGGTTTACAACATGTTAAAATATACAATGTTAAAAAATACAATTCACTTGAGCATATAAAAATTAAAATTAAGAATACATACAAAAAACATACGCAGTAGTTGTCCGCACTCTGCAGCCAGACCCAGTTAGCAATCTGGCTGCAGCTCTTTGGACCAGCTGAAGTTTCCAAGCACTCTTCAGAGACAGCCCCACGTAGAGAGGAAGTAGCTAAGGCATGTACCACCGTAGCCAGATCTGGCTTCTCAAGGAATGGGCATAATTGGTTTAATTGTGCAAAGGCCCTCCTGACCACTGCCAATACCTGGGCCTCCAAGGTCAACGCTGAGTCCAGATGACTCCCAAACTGTGGACCTGTCTTCAGGGGGAGCATGACCCCATCCAGCACAGGCTGGATCCCTATCTGCCTTATGATTGACTAGGAGTACTTCTGTCTTGTCTGGATTAAGTTTCAATTTTTTTGCCCTCATCTAATCTATTACTGATGACAGGCTCTGGTTTAGAGTCAGGACAGCTTCCTTGGCTTTAAGGGAAAAGGAGTAGTAGAGTTGGGCATCATCTGCATATAGGTGGCACCGAACTCCAATATTCCAGATGATCTCTCCCAGCGGTTTCATGTATATGTTGAACAGCATGGGGGACAAAATGGAACCCTGAAAAACCCCACAGAACAATGGCCAGGGGTTTAAACAGGAGTTCCCCAGCACCACATTCTGAGTATGACTCTCCAGGAAGGACCAGAGCCACTGTAAAGCAGTGCCTCCCAGTCCCATCCCAGCAAGATGACCCAGAAGGATACCATGGTTAATGGTATTGAAAGCTGCTGAGGGATCCAGGAGAACCAACAGGGACATATTCCTCCTGTCTAGCTCTCTGCGAAGGTCATCCATCAAGGCAAGCAAAGCTGTGTCTGTTCGATAGCCAGGCCTGAAACCAGATTGAAATGGATCTAGATAATCCATCTCATCCAGAAATCCCTGGAGTTGAGAGGCCACCACATGCTCCAAGACCTTACTCAGAAAGGGGAGGTTGGATACAGTGTGTGTGTATGTCTGTGTGTATATATACACCACAATATCAACTACTACCTCTGCTTACATACGAAGATTATCTGTAACATTAATTTTTGGGAGTCAGTTAATTTTCTGGAGACCAGGGTTTGAACCCCCATTCAGACATGGAAACATAGTAGGTGATTTTGCATAAGTCATACTCTCCCAGCTTCAAAGGAAGGCATGGGCCACTTGAATAGATCTTGCCAAGAAAACCCTGTGACAGGTTCTTCTTGGAGTCACTATAAGTAATTAAAAAAAATACTTGTAGGCACACAACAAAATGCATTATCTCAGACCTTGTGATTCTGAATGAAATGATAAGAAATGTGTCAGGACCCAGAGGCCTTCAAACATGCCAGACACAGTTCAAATGGTAAAACACAGCTTTATTATTAACAGAAAGTCTAGAAGAGCACTTAACAGCAGTGCTGAAGTCTATTGGAGTAGTTTGACACCAAAATTGAGTCAATAGAGCAAACTAAAATATAATCCAGATTATAGTGTAGACTCTTAATCCAGATTAAACTAAAAATGAAGCAAACTGCTTAAAAATCAATATGTAGCAGAAATACAGTCACTGGAGCAAGAAAATCACAGTTTCAGAACAAAAGAATGTTTCAGTCCCAAAAATATAAACACATAAAGTCCAGAAAAGCCAGAGCGTGGTCAAATCGGTCCTGAGGTCAATCCGAAGGAATCAAAGCTGGAAAACTGTAAAGCTGGAAAACTGGAAAGCTGGAACAACAGGAACTCATGAGGCTGGAGCCCAGGACCCAAAGGTGAGAGTTTGCCAAGGCTCCCATTTGGACACTTTGCTTCCTGCAACTAGATGTGCCAACAGAACTCCCTTATATCTTAAAGCTCATTGTCAGAGCTTGATGAGCTCCCCACCCTTTCATCATCGCTATCACCTGCTTCCAAGTCTGCAGCTGAATGCCCATCTCTCCACCTTTGCCAATTGCTATCAGGGGTCAGATTCTGCCAAGAATCACCTGGCTGCCAGTCCCCCATGAACCCCTCGAACTCCTCGCTGGAAGTGGGCTGGTTGCAGATGTCTCTTATATTCTGTACCTGAGTCCAATCCAATTCCTCCCCATCCATGTCACTTCCAGACCCCAAATCCCCGTCAAAGCCCAAAAAGTCCTCTGAAGTAGGTTCCCTAAGTAACTCCCGAATACGCTTCCTCTGTGCTTCTCCTTCAGATTCTGGCTCACAAACAGTCCTTTTAACACCTCTAGATGCTTCCCTATTCCCCATGTCGTAATCTGAGAAGCCCATAAACGTATCACTGTCGCTTGGTGCCAGGAGGATTTCTCTAACGTGTTGATGCTGCCTTTCACTCTCTGACTCCTGAGGAGACCTTTCCCCACTGCTACTAGGAGTAGCAGCTCTGTCAGGACGCTGAGCTACCACAAAATGTCCATCTCCTGTGTTCTGAATAGAGGGTCTTTTCCCTCATTGATTACATGATATATCATTTCCCTTAACTCATATAGTTTCTTATTCATTGTTCCCCCACTATTTTGTCACATTTAGCTTTGCAAATATAGCACAACAGATACTTATGAAGAAGAAAAAGTCAGAGACTGCACCAGATGGTTTGCAGAAGATGGAATTAATCTGGTATACATTTTCCCGTGCTCTGAGAATCCATTGCTAAATTATGTATCTACTTGTCAGGATAATGGCAGAAATCGTTTCCATGGTAACTTACATTTCCTGTTATTAGTTTAAAGACTATAACATCATTTGAAATACCACATGGCTAGTAAAACATTAGTGTTAGCACCAAATTACCCTCATAAAATCCCCCCCCCCCCCATGCTTTACATAGTCTCTCCACAGAGGGTACTCAACACGTGCTTCACATAAGGGACACATAGAGATATTGATGGTACTAGCAGACTACAAATCATGAAGGAGGAATTCAACTTGTTGGGTAGGACTGAAATATCAGCCCGACTGTATTTAACAAGTGAGCTTGAATGAGTCCTGAAACTGAGCAGGAACACAGACAGACAATAAAAACAATAACTTTGGCCAAAGGACCTAGCAAGCCTCCGTCATTACTTTCAGTCCTATCTATTAGCAGCAGTGGTTAAGATAGATAAAATTTATTTAGTATTTTGTAGATCTTCAGACTTGTGTAAACAATGGCAAAGTGCCTGTGAGCATTTCCTAATGTATATGTGATAATCCTTATTCTGAGGTCGATGTGACCAGTACAGAATGTAGTAAGAATGTGCTTTGTGCTACCACTTTACCTTCCTTGGATTCATGCTATGGAATCCTGAGAATGATAGTTTTAATCTAATATTTAGCATTATCAGCTAGAAAGCTCATGCCTCACTTAGTTACAACTCCCAGGATTCCGTAGCACTGAGCAATGGCAGTTAAAGTGGTGTCAAACTACATTCATTCTACAGTGCTGATGTACCCTACATCTCCCATGTACTATTGGGTGCTAGCATTGTCTCTTTAAATACACTATACTTCCCTAAGCTAATTTAAATATTGATCAGACTACAGATGAATAGATGATGTGCCATTGGTATCAATTGAGGCTTGGTTACAGCTCCCCCCCCCCCCCCCCATGGATACCAAAATCAGGAATGAGCCAGTCATTCAGTTTGTTTGTTGTTTATTCATTCAGTCACTTCCGACTCTTCGTGACCTTATGGACCAGCCAACACTAGAACTCCTTGTCAGCCATTACCACCCCCAGCTCCTTCAAGTTCAAGCCAGTCACTTCAAGGATACCATCCATCTTGTCCTTAGTCTGCCCCTCTTCCTTTTTCCTTACTTTCCCCCTAGCATCAGTATCTTCTCCAAGCTTTCCTGTCTTCTCATTATGTGGCCAAAATACTTCATCTTTGCCTCTAATCTCCTTCCCTCCAGTGAGCAGCCAGGCATTATTTCCTGGAGTATGGAGTATTTAATCTAGTTGCGATCCAAGGCACTCTCAGAATTTTCCTCCAACACCATAGTTCAAAATCATCTATCTTTCATCACTCGGTCTTCCTTATGGTCCAGCTCTCACATCTTTAGGTTACTACCCACATGCAAATTTCCCCCTCCACCTCACAATCCCCTCATGTCACTCAATCTGCATATAATGTAGGGGGCACACTTTGCAATGCCTGGTCTGCAATAAAACACTTTCTAGTTCCCTGGACTGAGAGGGGACATTCAGGCCAGCAGAGAAAGACATTGCCCCAAACATGTCTTTCATTTAAGGGTTTTCATAGCCTCATCAAGAACAATATCTAACATTTGGCTCAGACAGCAGAAGGGAGTGCCTTGAGACTAAATCCATTACCCAGGTCAATAGAATGGGATTCCCCCTTTACAATCCCCCTCCCTTCCTTACTTGCACACTTGACAAATTCTATGATATGTAGAAATACTTATGTGGTGGCTTCTGGACACTGGGAGGTGAAACAGCCAACAAGGAAGTTTGCAAGCACACCTGGAATAAGACAACACGTTGAGAGCCCACTGTCTGAAGGCAATTTTGAGGAAAGGAGTATCTGCTGTGGTTGGTTGTTCTGTGCCCCAGACCCGCAGGACCACAAGCCTTCCCATTCACACCTGAGGCTGGAAAGAAGGCATCTCTCTGAATTGGGGATGTAGACCATGGTCCTTTTTTCAGCTTGTAGATCTCTGAAGGTGTTCCTATTACTGTCTATTCAAAAATATAAAATGTGGTGGGCAACACACAGTGCAGTTTTTTATTTTTCTTTAAAAAAAGATTAACTGTTCTTAATTGCATTTTAATTGTTTTAAAATTATATTTTCTTATTGACTTTTGGATAATTTTTCATTATAAAACCTACCTAAAACAACCTGAAGCAATGCAAACGTGGTAGTTTACTTTCCACATCCTCCCAGAACCTCCCTACTAAAAATAAATCAATTCTGGCACAGTGAGATGAATCAGTGCAGTTAATTGAGGAAAAAGTGGTACCCACACCCTTCACAGTTGCCCATCCTTGGTATGAGAGAAAACATATTAGAACAAAACAAGGGCTTATCCAATTCACCATCCTGTTTTCCACTGTGGCTCAATGAGAAGCCCAGAAACAGCAATGTATATTCAGGGGAATAATTCACTCTGGTAGTAAAAGTGATATATAACTACAAGGACCACTATTGTTATTGTTAGCTTTATTCTTGCTTTATCTGCTTAATTACTTTTATACTAATAGGGATCAATCTGAAAGTTCACCCATCTGTTTTATAAATGCTGTGCACACATGCAAAAAAGTATATGTAGGTGTCTCCGTCAATTCATGTGGCTCTCTTTCTACCTCACTCTATGCAAATACTGACTTGGAAAGAAACAGAATTGGTCATATAAATTAACACCCCAGTGGCACCCTTCCAAAATTCCTTCACTATTTCCAGAATGTATTGAATTTAAATACCATATTTACTTGAGTCCAATGCTCCATTGAAACTAATGTGCACCTCAACTTTCGAAATTTTTAAACAAAAAAAAGTATTTGCTGGTGAATGTAATGTGCAGTGGCAAAAAGTGCACTCTTTGTAATTTGGCCAAAAAAGGTGTGCATTAGAGTGTCTGCATGTTTATATTTATTTATTTAAAACATTTATATTCCGCCCTTCTCACCCTGCAGGGGACTCAGGGCGGAACACAACATATATACAGCAAACATTCAATGCCGGGACATAAAACCATAAATATATACAAACATTAAAATCACTTATATCCATATTAAAAGATGCTTAAAAACCATCTCAGGACACCATTTTGCCTCATTGCACTGCTCCAATTATAATTGTCTTTAAAAATAAAAGTGTTATAATGGAAAAGATAATGGATCTGCAGGACCTACTGGATAATACACCAAAAAGAGACATTATTTTCATTACAGGAGACTGGAATGCCAAGGTGGGAAGTCAAATGACAACTGGGATCACAGGCAAGCATGGTCTGGGAGAACAAAATGAAGCGGGACGCAGGCTGATAGAATTCTGCCAGGAAAACTCGCTGTGTATAACGAATACTCTCTTCCAACAACCTAAAAGACGGCTTTATACATGGACCTCACCAGACGGTCAGCACCGAAATCAGATTGACTACATCCTTTGCAGCCAAAGGTGGCGGACATCCATCCAGTCGGTGAAAACAAGACCTGGGGCTGACTGTAGCTCAGATCACGAACTTCTTATTGCCCAATTTAGAATAAAACTAAAGAGATCAGGGAAAATACACAGACCAGTTAGATATGATCTCACTAACATTCCTAGCGAATATACAGTGGAAGTGAAGAACAGATTTGAAAGACTAGATTTAGTAAACAGAGTCCCAGAAGAACTATGGACAGAAGTCCGCGACATTGTTCAGGAGGCGGCAACAAAGTACGTTCCAAAGAAAAAGAAAACCAAGAAGGCAAAATGGTTGTCTGCTGAGACACTGGAAGTAGCCCAAGAAAGGAGGAAAGCAAAAGGAAACAGTGAAAAGGGGAGATATGCCCAGTTAAATGCTCAATTCCAGAGGTTAGCCAGAAGAGATAAGGAACTATTTTTAAATAAGCAATGCATGGAAGTGGAAGAAGACAACAGAATAGGAAGGACAAGAGACCTCTTCCAGAAAATTAGAAATATTGGAGGTAAATTTCAGGCAAAAATTGGTATGATAAGAAACAAAGATGGCAGGGACCTAACAGAAGCTGAAGAGATCAAGAGAAGGTGGCGAGACTATACAGAAGATCTGTATAGGAAGGATAACAATATCGAGGATAGCTTTGACGGTGTGGTGAATGAATTAGAACCAGACATCCTGAGGAGTGAGGTTGAATGGGCCTTAAGAAGCATTGCTAACAACAAGGCAGCAGGAGACGACGGGATCCCAGCTGAACTGTTGAAAATCTTAAAAGATGATGCTGTCAAGGTGATGCATGCCATTTGCCAGCAAATATGGAAAACACAAGAATGGCCATCAGACTGGAAAAGATCAACTTATATCCCCATACCAAAAAAGGGAAATGCGAAAGACTGCTCAAACTTCCGTACAGTGGCCCTTATTTCTCATGCCAGTAAGGTAATGCTCAAGATCCTGCAAGGAAGACTCCAGCAATACATGGAGCGAGAGTTGCCAGATGTTCAAGCTGGGTTTAGAAAAGGCAGAGGAACGAGAGACCAGATTGCCAATATCCGCTGGATAATGGAGAAAGGCAGGGAGTTTCAGAAAAACATCTACTTCTGCTTCATTGACTATTCTAAAGCCTTTGACTGTGTGGATCATAATAAATTGTGGCAAGTTCTTGGTGGGATGGGCATACCAAGCCACCTTGTCTCTCTCCTGAGGAATCTGTACAAGGACCAAGTAGCAACAGTCAGAACTGACCACGGAACAACAGACGGGTTCAAGATTGGGAAAGGCGTACGGCAAGGCTGCATACTCTCACCCAACCTTTTTAACTTGTATGCAGAACACATCATGCGATGTGCGGGGCTGGATGAATGCAAAGCTGGGGTGAAAATTGCTGGAAGAAACATTAACAACCTCAGATATGCAGATGACACCACTCTGATGGCCGAAAGCGAGGAGGAGCTGAGGAGCCTTCTAATCAAGGTGAAAGAAGAAAGCGCAAAAGCCGGGTTGCAGCTAAACGTCAAAAAAACCAAGATTATGGCAACAAGAATGATTGACAACTGGAAAATAGAGGGAGAAATCGTGGAGGCCGTGACAGACTTTATATTTCTAGGTGCAAAGATTACTGCAGATGCAGACTGTAGCCAGGAAATCAGAAGACGCTTACTTCTTGGGAGGAGAGCAATGTCCAGTCTCGATAAAATAGTGAAGAGTAGAGACATCAGACTGGCAACAAAGATCTGCCTAGTCAAAGCCATGGTATTCCCTGTAGTAACCTACGGATGTGAGAGCTGGACCTTAGGGAAGGCTGAGCGAAGGAAGATCGATGCTTTTGAGCTGTGGTGTTGGAGGAAAGTGCTGAGAGTGCCTTGGACTGCGAGAAGGTCCAACCAGTCCATCCTCCAGGAAATAAAGCCCGACTGCTCACTGGAGGGAAAGATACTAGAGACAAAGTTGAAGTACTTTGGCCACATCATGAGGAGACAGGAAAGCCTAGAGAAGACAATCATGCTGGGGAAAGTGGAAGGCAAAAGGAAGAGGGGCCGACCAAGGGCAAGATGGATGGATGGCATCCTTGAAGTGACTGGACTGACCTTGAAGGAGCTGGGGGTGGTAACGGCCGACAGGGAGCTCTGGCGTGGGCTGGTCCATGAGGTCACGAAGAGTCGGAGACGACTGAACGAATGAACAACAATGGAAAAGAAAACCTTGGGTGCATCTATGCTGTAGAATACATCCACTTTAACAACCCTGATTCAATGTTATAGGGTCATGGGAGCTATAACTTGGGATCATGGGTGCTGCTAAAGAATGCTGATGTCCCACTTAACTACAAACCCATCTTTGCATAGCATTGAACCATAACAAATAAATTAGAGATGGCATCCTTCATATAGAAGCTCCAGGTGCTCCTGAAGTAGCTTCCCCCTTTGCTTTGATTCAGCAATAAGATTACTATATTATGTGAATCTAATGCACACGCTAAATTTGTGGAAGTAATTTAGCCAAAAAAGATGAGCATTAAATTTGAGTAAATATGGTACTTTATTTTCTCCCCTCACTTTCAACACCTCCACTATTGCTACTGAATGGCACAAATTTAAATTATTCTTCATGTGGAAACCTAGATCCCCACTGAGAAATAATCCACAATTTTCTTAAGAAAGGAAAATTGATTCACAGCTAAACAGTTTTATTTTTAAGCCAAGTGTGTTTCCCATGAATGATTGCAGCATATGTTCTTTCAAATGTCCTGAAGTATCCCTGAGAAAGTCTCCTGTTAATAAATCTGAAGGCAGGCATCGGAAGGGTGCAGCAGTATGCCAAGTGCCTGACTGGTAATTTTTCTTTTGTTTTTCTCCTGGCAGGCATCAAAAACCTGCAAATACACAATGAAAAAAAATGAATTTCTTAATAATTTAAGCATACTGTTTATTTTCAACAGAGGTGATACAATTTTGTAGTCTCCATCCTTTAAGATCACCAATATGGCAGAATTGGAAAGTTCCCATGAATCCAAGGTTATTTATGCCTCCATATTTTAATGTATATCCAGTCAAATTGGGTTGTGTAAGGATGGCTGTATAGTTTGCATCCTGGCCTCCATTTTGTTGCAACATGATTATTGTAGCCAAATGGTTACATGAAGAGTGGGTTTGGCAGTCACATCATACCATGACTGTTTAGCTGCTAGATGTTGTATAACTGCCAGGGCCAAAAGCTGCTACACACTGGTCAGCTATCAGGGGTTGATTAGATGCGCAAATCTTTCATTCTGGGATGCTTCATGGTGCTTGGCAAAGATCCCTTATCTGTCTTTTGTCTACACTTTGCCTGCTGGAAGTACAAAATGCTGAAATTAAGGAAATGACTTCTACATACAGGACAGTACAGTACAATAATGTTGTTGTTGTTTTTTTAAAATGCCTATTTATGTTTTACCTTGATTGATACAATATTTTATATTTATACATGAATTTATTTATTATTTATTTACATTTGATTGTTGTTTGATTTTGTGTCGTATTTTTAAGATGTTGGAAGCTGCCCTGAGACCCCACTGTGGGAGAAAAGTGTCAAATAAATAAAGATTGATTATATTATTATTATACACGGGCTGTTTCTCTACACTGTCATAAAATCTGCTGTAGGCAACACATTAGCCTAGTATGTCCAAGCGATACAGACAGGCTTTAACTAGGAATAAGCTACTTAATCCAGCTTGATCTCAGGTTTAAAAAAACACCAACAAAGATCCACATATTTCGGGAAGATGTGGACCTTAGCAGTAGAAACTGCCATATCGAATCGCCATGTGCGATCCTACATAGCATCCCCACAGCCATCCCATGCTCTCCCTGAGCTCAGTCAGACCAGAGAGATGGAATGGCAGTGCCTCCCTATGCTCCCTGCACCCTGACCCCCCCCCCCCTCCTCAAAAACTAAAAGGAAATCCTCCTTACCATCACTGCAAGGTCTTTGCTTCATGGATCTGCATCACTGAAGATTTGAAGGCGAGGAGGGGGCTTACAACTCCAATGTTCCATATCATTCTGAATGATGCAGATCTAGAAGTACAGACCCTGCAGTGATGGTAAGGAGGATTTCCAGTCTTTGGGCAGGAGGGGAAGGATTGGAGTGAAGTGAGAATAGGAAGGAACTGCCTGTACCCAGAGCTTCAAAACCAGCTTTGGCACAGCTTGACTGTGTGGCCAGTCTCCCACTGTGGAGGTAGCATAGGGCAGCCTGCTGAAACCTCCATGTGTCTCAGGATGCTTCCAGACAACATCAAAATGTGGAATAAATAAGTGGGGCAAAAAATCGCGTTACCCGACAGCAACTCCAGACACAGAGATGTCAGTCCTGGTCCATGGTCCCCCAGCACCCTGACACTTTTGTTTGTAGTGGATTTTGGACATTTGCAAGATGGGCAGAGGACATCTGGCAGATGCGCATGTGTGCATTTTTTGACCCAAAATCAGGTTTTACATGCATGTTTTTAACACATGTTTTAGGCCATTAATACAATCCAATGTGCATTTTCAACAAATATCATTTAGCCACCCACCCTTTTATCCCAGTTCCTTCCACATTTTAGGGATTATGTAGAAGGGCCCTCATTAAACAGCATTTTAATGCTGGTTCCAGTTGCATTATATGGCCATGTGGAAGGGCCCACTTTAGCACAACATGAACTAAGAAAGGAGTTAACCATATCTCCTATTTCATTGAAATGCCCAAGATGAGACCAGTGCTGGTGAAAGCCACTAGAAGAGTGGGAGCCTAAGCTGTCTGTTAGGCATACTTTGACAAAGCAAATAGTATCAGCCAAACAGCACCACATTGCTGACCCTGACATCATTTCCTCATGAAAATGTAGCTAATATCAGACTCTTTTTATTTATCTTGATTTTCTGCAGTGTTCATGCCATCTGTATATCATGCATACATGGTCAGTGTTGATGCATAGAATGGTAAATTATGATCCTAACCGATACAAAGCTGAATAATAATAATAATGGAATAAAGAAAGAATTTTCAACATAGCTAAATCTACAGAACATCCCTCAGATCAACCATTTAATACAAACTGAATCATATTCACCATTGAGTTATTTTCAAATTAAAATATTAATTTTAAATTAACATACACATGTTAAAAACCATACGCTCCCTTTTCTGTAACAAAATCTAAGACTCAACCAGAAATTGGAGAATGAGTATAACACCTTTCATAATGATGTGTCATTTCCACTCCCTCCCGCTCATCCACAAATAAAGATACAGGAGATAGAAGTAACTCTAGAGAAATTGCACTATTAACCAACTCTCAAATGGTTTCTTGCTGAAGATAATGGAAAGAAAGCTAGCACCTTGGCAAGTGACAGCATTATAATGGGGAAGTGGATTTTTGTGACATTCACATTGTCACTGATCAAAATGATTAAGATAGAGGGCTCTCGTACATTCAGCATATTTGACACACTTTACTGCAGTGGGCAAAGCTCAGTATCCATATAGAATTCAATCAATATCTAATTCTTTGCTATCCTGGGCAAGCATTAGGCCACACTGCAGCAAGAAACAGTATTCTGTGCAGTATTAAGAAACTGGGAACACCTAACCTAAGGCAATTTAAAGGTAGATCAGACCTAATTATTTCACATGTTCAGATTCTTCTTGTCTGCTCTAGTCCTGTGTTCATTTGACAAAGCAACCTATGAACTGGGAGGTCACTGACAGCAGCACATGTCTTCTCAGGTACTAGAGGAATATTCTGAGAGATCACAGACATTACAGTATCCAATTCCTGTAAGATATTAGATACTGCTATGTACTTTTGGAAAATAGTCTGTAGTCATTCTCTTTTGATTCTCTTATCTCAAAAATAAGCTCACTTGAAGTAGAAAACCTTAAAAAAGAAAGAACAGAAGCAAAGCTACCGCATCACAGTCATTGTTGGAACTGGAGGATTTTTGTGATGTTAACAATATTTATAGATTGTACATTTGAAATACTTCACACACTATTTTCTCATTTGTCAAAAGGTCCTGTGGATTACATTTTTCACAGGCTGTTCTTCTATCTATATATATAAATTTGTTAGGGGCATCCAACGAGGAAACAAAACTCAAAAACCCCCCAACGAAACTTAACCAAAATTCCCATGCCCATAACACAACCCACAAGGTACAAACATATCTACTCAAAATGAAAAACAACACAACAACACACTCACAAAACGGCAAAACAACAAAACTCAAAAATCCCCCAACGAAACTTAACCAAAATCCCTGTGCCCATAACACAACCCACAAGGTACAAACATATCTACTCAAAATGAAAAACAACACAACAACACACTCACAAAACGGGAAAACAACAAAACTCAAAAATCCCCCAACGAAACTTAACTAAAATCCCCGTGCCCATAACATAACCCACAAGGTACAAACATATCTACTCAAAATGAAAAACAACACAACAACACACTCACAAAACGGCAAAACAACAAAACTCAAAAATCCCCCAACGAAACTTAACCAAAATCCCCGTGCCCATAACACAACCCACAAGGTACAAACATACCTACTCAAAATGAAAAACAACACAACAACACACTCACAAAACGGCAAAACAACAAAACTCAAAAATCCCCCAACGAACCTTAACTAAAATCCCCGTGCCCATAACACAACCCACAAGGTACAAACATATCTACTCAAAATGAAAAACAACACAACAACACACTCACAAAACGGCAAAACAACAAAACTCAAAAATCCCCCAACGAAACTTAACTAAAATCCCCGTACCCATAACACAACCCACAAGGTACAAACATATCTACTCAAAATGAAAAACAACACAGCAACACACTCACAAAACGGCAAAAGAACAACACTAAAAAAAACCCAACGAAACTTAACCAAAATTCCCATGCCCATAACACAACCCACAAGGTACAAACATATCTACTCAAAATGAAAAACAACACAACACACTCACAAAACGGCAAAACAACTGAGCATGCGCATTGGCGCCCAGCCGCAAGTTCCATCGCGCGCGCACATGGCCTTCCGGCCAACGTTCCCTCTGCGGAAACCATTCCCACGCCGCTTCCCGCACACACACACACCCTGCCGCACACACACACGCAACCCCACGCTCCATCACTCCCCCCGCCGCCGCACACACACACACAACCCCACGCTCCATCACTCCCCCCACCGCCGCACACACACGCAACCCCACTCCCCCCGCCGCCGCACACACACACGCAACCCCACGCTCCATCATTCCCCTGCCCCAATCTTACCTCCTTTTACTTCAGGCCACCTCCAAACCCCACCCCGCCCCTTCCCGCCCTGTCAAAATCTAGGAAAGACAGGAAGGAAGGAAAGAAGGAAGAAAGAGAAAGGGAGGTAAAGAAAAAGGGGGAAGGAAGGAAAGTTAGAGGAAGAAAAAAAGGAAAGAAAAGGAAAGATGGAAGGAAAGAAAAGAGAGACAGCAGAAGAGAAAGAAAAAGGGGGAAGGAAGGAAAGAGATAGAGAAAGAAGAGGAGAAGGAAAGATGGGAGGGAAGGAAGGAAGTAAGGAAGGAAGGAAGGAAGGAGGGAGGGAGGGAGGGAGGGAGGGAAAGAAGGAGAGAAAGAGAGAAGATTGGCCACAGCAACACGTGGCGGGTAAAGGTTGTTATTTCTATTATTATTATGATGCTATTCTTCCTATGAGACCCTTTTAGGGGGAATGGGAGAGGTGTCAGGTCCCACAGGCAATGCATTGCATTATTGTTATTGTTATGATGGTGGTGAAATAAAAGGAAATAAAAAGTGAAAGATGGAAGCAAACAGGGAGGGAAGAAAGACAAAGGAAGAAAGGGGGAGGGAATGAAGGAAAGAGAGAAGGATGAAACCAAGTAGTGAAAGAAGGAAAGAAAGAAAGAGGTAGAGAAGGAAGAAAGTAGAGAAAGGGGGAGGAAAAGGGGGAAGGAATAGGTAGGGACCTCTCTTTCATAACACTCCAGATACCTACCTCAACTTTGATAAGTTTTACTATAGGCCACAGCAACGCGTGGCAGGGCACAGCTAGTTCATCATAGAATTATGGAGTTGGAAGACACCACAAGGGTCATCCAGTCTAAACCTCTACTATGGTCAAAAATTAAAACACTGTCTCATTCTCACATCTCTTTTCACATGAGAAAGACCTCAATTAGCTGGAGTTTTCAAAACAGATGTGTAAATCAAACCTAACATGCTATCTCTAAATGCCTAGCTCATGAGAGTACCAGCCTTTCCTGGCAATTAGCTTCTAATAAGCAACTTCTATTAGAAACTTCTATTAGAAACTTAGCAACTTATACATTTTTAAGAGAATACAGTGATAGAACTATTAATACACAAAACATGTATATGAGTAAGATACCCTACAGAATATATTGTTATTACATAGCCAACATGTAGCATACAGCATATATATCAGAACACTATACGTAAAACATTATAGGTAGAAAACATGGCAGGTCAGCAGTACAGGATTCCAACATCTTGCGTGCTTTTCCCCACTCTTTGCCACCAAGGACTTGTCTACAGTGACAGAAAATTCTGTTTGGTACTGCATTTTCCAGGTCTGCAATCATCAATTAATGTCACACACATCATGGTGAGATCACCATAACTGGCCACACACTTCCTCCAGCAAACTGATCTAATAATAATAATAATCAATGCCAGAATTGAAAAGTCGATGACAGATCCCAAATGTAGACTCTGCAAGGAAGCAGATGAAACTATAGATCACATCCTGAGCTGCTGCAAGAAGATCGCACAGACAGACTACAAGCAGAGGCACAACACCATTGCTCAGATGATTCATTGGAACTTGTGCCATAAATACCATCTGCCTGCGACAAAGAACTGGTGGGATCACAAGTCGGAAAAAGTTACAGAGAATGAACACGCCAAACTCTTCTGGGACTTCCGGATTCAGGCAGACAGAGTTTTGGAGCATAATACTCCTGACCTCACAATCGTTTTAAAAAACAAAGTATGGATCATTGATGTCACAATCCCAGGTGACAGCAGGATTGCAGAGAAACAACTGGAAAAGCTGACACAATATGAGGATTTAAAAATTGATTCTGGCACAAACCAGTAAAGGTGGTCCCAGTGGTGATCAGCACACTGGGTGCAGTGCCTAAAGACCTTGGCCTGCACTTAAACACAAAAGGCGCTGACAAAATTACCATCTGCCAGCTGCAGAAGGCCACCTTACACGCATTATTCGCCGATACATCACATAGTCCTAGACACTTGGGAAATGTCCGACGTGTGATCTAATTCAACAGCCAGCAGAGTGTCTGCTGTGGACTCATCTTGTTGTGTTTCAAATAATGATGATGATGATGATGATGATGATGATGATGATGATGATAATAATTATTATTATTATTATTATAATAACTCAGCCACTAACAAGACCTCAAAATCGAACTGCAAAGGCTCTGGCATAAACCAGTACAGGTGGTCTCAGTGGTCATTGGTGCACTGGGTGCCATGCCAAAAGATCTCAGGCGGCATTTAAAAACAGTAAACATCGACAAAATCACAATCTGTCAACTGCAAAAAGCCACCTTACTTGGATATGCGTGCATCATTCAAGAATGAATCACACAGTCTTAGGCGCTTGGGAAGTGTTCAACTTGTGATTTTTTGATACGAAATCCAGCATATAGATCTTGTTGCTGTGACATACTGTGCTTTTGCGTCTGTAAAATAATAATAATAATAATAATAATAATAATAATAATAATAATAATAACAACAACTTTATTATAATACCCCACGACCATTTCCCTGAAGGAACTTAAGGCGGCTTACAAATGGGACAGAAATCAACAAAAATAAAAGCAAAAACAATCCATAAAGCAAAACATATTAAAACAGGAGCATCATAAAATACAACAGCCAAAATAAAACAAACAAGACATAACAAAATAGAACAGATCATATTGGAGCTCCATCCAACCAGATTCAACAAAAACAATGACCAAGATTTCTAAAATGGGCATAACCAAGCTATAAGAGGGTTGGGCAAGGGATAGTGCAAATAACGTACCACAGGGCCAGGGAAGTGGATGAAGTACAAAAAAGAGTTATTATCTGGCAACTTCGGAACTGGGCATGTATAACTAGGGACTAATCTCAAATACTTGCTAGAACATTCATGTTTTCAATTCCTTATGAAAGGAGGACAGTGTGGGGACTTACCTAATCTCCCTGGGGATGGTGTTCCAAGGTTGGGGGAGGGGGCACCACCAAGAAGGCCCTCTCCCTTGTCCCCACTCTTCTGATGTCTGAGGTGGAATATCCATTGGCCTGTAGAGCCCAGTTTAGGTGGTTCAGTTCAGACATCAGAAGAGCTGCAAGACCAAGAGCAAGCCATGAGAGTAAAGACAAAGATCCACCCAGAGGAAAAGTGTTCAAGGGAACCACTGACCGCATCGGGAAGCTGATGAGGAAACACAACATACAAACTATCTACAGACCCACCAACAAAATCCAACAAATGCTACATTCAGCAAAGGACAAGAGGGATCCTCTCACATCTGCAGGAGTCTACCGTATACCATGCAGCTGTGGACAAGTCTACATAGGGACCACCAAATGCAGTGCCCAAACACGAATCAAGGAACATGAAAGGCACTGCAGACTACTTTGACCAGAGAAGTCAGCCATAGCAGAGCACCTGATGAACCAACCTGGACACAGCATATTATTTGAGAACACAGAAATGCTGGACCACTCTAACAGCCACCATGTTAGACTACACAGAGAAGCCATTGAAAACCACAAGCATGTGGACAATTTCAACAGAAAGGAGGAAACCATGAAAATGAACAAAATCTGGCTACCAGTATTAAAAACCTCTAAAATTACAACAGCAAAACAACATAGGGGAAACAATCAAGGACATCTAATCACCTCTCAACAAAAGATTGCCCCAGGCACTGCCAGACCATCAAATGCTAATCAAGGTGGTCAGTTGAAACATTCACACCTATCTCCAACAGACAGGAGTCCTTGGTCCCACCCTGGTCATTCCACAGATATATAAACCCATTTTCCTAGTTCCAACAGACCTCACTACCTCTAAGGATGCTTGCCATAGATGCAGGCGAAACGTCAGGAGAGAATGCCTCTAGAACATGGCCATATAGCCCGAAAAAACTCACAGCAACCTAGTGATTCTGGCCATGAAAGTCTTCGACAATACATTTATTTGTTTGTTTATGTGGCATTGAATTGTTGCCAATTTGAAAGCTGCTCTGAGTCCTCTTTGGGGTGAGAGAGGTTAGGGTAAAAATATAGTAAATAAATAAATACAGAGAGGTCCTCACCTAATAAATGTTCATCTTGCCCAAAAAGAATAATTTGAAATTTATTCACTATCAGTGGAAAATGGATTAGTACTCTGTTAATAATGGAAATTGACACCTTGAATTATTTCTGTTGGGTGGCTTCAAGTATTTTCTGACTTGTAGCAACCTCTGATTTATGGCAAACTCTGTGATAGAGTTGCCCTTCCTTTGATACAAACTCAATGGATTTCCATGGCCAATCAAAGAGTTGGAGCCTGATCTCCAAAGTCATTTCACACTCAGACCACTATGCCATGTTGGATATATTTTGTTGTGTTTTATCAATTAATAATCCACTGATAACGATCTGAAGAAATTACACAGACGTGTTGCATTTGAATAAATAATCTACAGAGGATTCATTACACCTTGAATTAAACAATCTGCATGTACTATTTCAGGATACTTGATCGGACTCATAAAATGAATATGTTATATATCTGTTCCCCAAACAGACAAACCCATGAAGCATTTTCTGTTCACAAAAGGATAATGTATTTCCCATTGATAATCTTTGCATGCACATTCTAAACAGGTCTATTAATCAGAACATTTAAGTTTTGAGGCTTGAAATGCAATTCAGTCTTTTCATGTTTTTGTTAAGTCTTTCTTGTATTCTTCAAAGCAAGAAAAAATGCAAACATTTTCCCATGGAAGGTATGCTCAGAAGAGCTTTTTGCACACTGGTTTTTTTTTTTTTTTACATTTTGCAACTTTTTTTTTTTGCAAAGAAATAGTTGTTTGTGCAGAAACATTGCTTTTGTGCATAAAATGTTTCAATAAAATCCCACCAGAAGCACGAAACACCTTGATACTAAACCCAATTTTATGATTATTTGTTTTTGGAAAACAAGACCTAAATGAGAAAATGTTTTTAATATTTTATTTTGTTGCCAAAATATGTAGATGACTCCCTTTCTGACCAAAGATGGGAAAAGGTATGGCATTTCTTTGTACCCCTAATTGGTAGTAATAAAATTAATAAATTTCATTTTAAAATTAATAAATCTGTATTATCAACTCTATTATCAACTCCTGGGCCCAGCAGTTTCCAAAAAGCTCTCTCTCCATCCCAACTGCCACTGCTCTGGACTCTGAGAATGAGAGAAGCAGCTTGGATATGCTGGAGTTAAATTTCTACTCCATTGCCATTTCCATTTCTTTGTCTGTCCCATGTTATTTATATTGTGAAACTTCGGACAGAGATTTGTCAAATTAACATATTTGTAAATGGCTCTGGCAGACTTTTTGGCTGAAGGGCTTTGTATAAATGCTAGAAAGAAAAGAAAGAAAGTAAGGAAGAAAAGGGAAGGGGAGGAAAGAAAACATCCACCCCCAAAGTGACAGCTACTACATAATCAGGGAATCACCTATTTCTTTTCATTTACTGATGGAAACCTGATAAAATATTTCAAGTTCAGAATGCTATGCAATATCAACAGGTTTCAAAATGTAGCATCATCTTATTTGACAGCCACTCAGTGAGCATCTTCTATGTTTGCAATGTCCCTTAAAGACTTCTATTTAGGAAAATGGGCAACCCTAAGTGACCTGAGTTGGGTAAGAAGGCATTTTAGTTCAACAATGCCTGATTGTCTTACAGGAGAGATTTTGTTTCAGCCTGTTTGAAAAGACAATTCAGAAGTTATTGAGAAATCAATGAGAGTATACAAGTTGAGCATCCCTTACTGACAATCCCAAATACTCCAAAATTGAAAACTGTCCACATAGGCTGAGATATTGACAAACCTTTGCTTTTTGGTGGTTCTGTGTTTACAAACTCTGTTTCATGCACAGAATTATTAAAATATTGGATATAAAATTAACTTCCAGCTTGTGCATAAAGTGTATTTGAGACATAAAAAAATCATGTTTAGATTTGGGCCCAGTCTCCACGATATCTTATTACATATGTTTATGCAAAACACAGATATTTCAAATTTTAAAAACTGAAATCCAAAAAAACTTCTGATATGAACGATTTTGAATAAGGGTTATGCAACCTGTAATAAGTACAGAAACATACACATTAAAGTATTTTCTGCATAAGTAATTGCTAGCCAAATGCCTGTTTATATTATAAGGTTTGTATCTCTTAACAGCAAGACAGCTCAGAGAAAGCCCACCTAGTCCAGGAAGATAATTCCACAGTCATGGGTCAGTTCCAAGAAAGCTTTTTTATTAGGGCTGGGCGGTTTCGTTTCGTTAATTCATAATTCGTTAAAAAATTCGTTAATTTTTCAATTACAAAATGATAACGAACCAGTCTGGAGCAATTTTTTAAAAAAACGAATTTTTAAATCGTTTCGTAAATGTTTTGTATTTCGTTATTGTATTCGTTTTGTTATCGTTTTGAGGTCGTTTCGTTATTATTTCCGCATGTCTGGGGCAAGTTTTATAGTTGTTTTTGGTTTTCTAAGGGTTTTTATAGTTGTTTTTGGTTTAATTAAGCTTCAGAAGTTCCCCCTGTCCCATTTGGAGGTTTTTTAGCATATTGCGCGGTCGCGCCCACCATTAACGAATCGATTCGTTATTGTTTCGGAAATCGATTCATTATTGTTTTGTAATTTTTTCACATTTACGAAATTTCGTAAATATCGAACTTTTTAAAAGGAAAATTTTGTAATTATTTTAAATAACAAAACGTAAAAACCTCCAAAAAACGAATCGATTTTAGAAACAAATTTTTCCGTTGTTACCCAGGCCTACTTTTTATATATCCTGATAGTAAAATCTTCCCCATAGTGTTTAAAACTCAGGTAGACATGTACAGCATAGGGTAGCACAGCCTTTTAGACTTCTTGGATCCAAGCCATGTAGGGTTTATAGGTTGAGGTTGCAAAGGACTTTATAGAGAAGATGAAAGAAGTCAGTAGCAAATTTCCACCTCCATTTGATTTTTTGCACCTTTTTATTCTCTTTTTCTACAGGTAGTGCTAAGAAGAGTTAGCTGCTTCATATAAAATGGAAATATGCAGATCAACTTCTTTCTTAACGTTCCTTTTTATCCACTTGTAAAATGCTCCATGCACCTGTGCTGCTCCATAAATAATAAATAGCATAGTAATCCAAGCACGAGAGCAGTTAAAACATAACTACTCAGAGCTGATTTAGAGCCTCCCAGATGCAATAAAACAACCTGATTGGGGGAATTTTATTCTGACACTATTATTCTAACACTTTTTGGTTGTCAGATGGCTCTCTATGGACCAGAAGGGGGAGTACAAAATACCCTTCTGTAACATAGAGGTGTGATAGTATGTAGAGACAGCATCTCCTTTCTTCCTTTCTGGAACTGAACAGAATGATGCATGGGGTAGGATGGGGGATGTCTTGTTTTTCTTTGGTGGCAACTCCATCAGTATTTAGAGGTACAATTTGTTGATAGTGGCAGTGTAAGGGTAGGCTGCAAAAAAGGGCCCCATAGGTTGTCCAGGTTAAATGTTTATCTTATCATTGTTATTATAGCATTGTTTTCCATTGTTCCTTCATTTACTTTATTCATCATTCCTCTCATATTTGCTTCAAACTGACCAGAAATTCTCCTGTTGAACACCAGAAGGGAAGCTCTTCAACTCGGAGCAGCTACAAGAGGAGTTGTTGTTCATTCGTTCAGTCGTCTCCGACTCTTCGTGACCTCGTGGACCAGCCCACGCCAGAGCTCCCTGTCGGCCGTCACCACCCCCAACAAGAGGAGTAGAACAAAGAATTGATTCACCACCACCATGATGGTAGATTTATCAGCTATTCCTGGGAAAGTGAGTGAGAAATGGTGAGAAAAGAAAGGGGAGACCCATTGAAAACATCTTTCAGTGGTTTTCCAGTGAAGTCAGTTTCAGCACTAACCCATAATTCTTCCCATGGACCATCATCAAATGTAGACATGCCAAGTGATGTCAAGTTCAGGGGCCCAGAAATTATGGACTTTGCTGATATTAAGATATCTAGCTATAGTCTGGACACTACGCTTTTGTATATATTGAAAGGAAGAATGTATACTCTGAGACCTGTGTTAGCTGCATATAATGAAGCCAGTTCTGGGCACTTAGTCACTTCAGTATCAACATCTAAGCATAAATAAAAGATAAAGTATGTTAAACCAAGAATTGGAATGGGTGGATGGTAAACCAAAAATGTGTACTTAATTGATACAATAGTCCTTAATCATGCTGAGCCATATATGATGCTATTTCCCCATGGCAGGTAGTCAAATAACAGTGAATAGTTAAAATATGTATCAGATTAGTGGCCTGTCAAAAAAGCTGTTAAAATGTCCCGTGTGGTTGGACAAGCAATGGCCTTGTACAAAAAGTCAGTAAATTTTAATTTCTAATAGGCTGATGAGTGACCTTGAGCAAACGGGTTATTTCTAGTCCTGCCTAATTGGCTGAGGAGTAAAGGTCTGTAAAACTTGTCACTAATTGGCTGATAACAGAAGATTGGTTCACAGTTACTCTGATAGGTATATGTGTAGATAAGGCAGGGGGCTGAGATACTATGGTGCTAGTCAGATAAGGCAAATTGTTTCTTGACTGCTTTCACTGCTGCAGCTGCAGCTGATTCTAGTAGTCCCTGCCATGCTGTTCCTAAGATATGCCCCATGCCTGAAAATGCTAGATAGTTAGGGTATTAGCTGCTGCATTTTAGTACAAGCCTGTTCTGAAAAAGAAACAACAAATGCCTCTGTTTGGGGTTGCCTCTAGAAAGGTATTGTTTTCCATACAGATGTTTGCTTGAAATATTTAGAGTTCTTCAACACGTGATTATTTACAATGCTATTTGAGAGACATAATTCATTACCAATGTAAATTCTATACATAACCCTAGATTCTGAAACATAAATATATACTGGTATATTCTATCATATAAGACGACTGGGCGTATAAGATGACCCCCAACTTTTCCAGTTAAAATATAGAGTTTGGGATATACTCGCTGTATAAGACTACCCCTCTTCCAACACACACCAAATAAAAAATTTAAAAGCATCAGATTCGATTTCAATATAATAATTTTCCTATTAATGTACCTCCTTCTCTGCCTCTCAGATCTCACACATGTGCACCTGCACCATTTCACTGCAGTCTTCAGGAGCGAGATCTAAGAGGCAAAGGAGGAGGTACGGTAATAGGGTACAAGGGTGGGGCAGACAGGTAAAGAGTTGTGTTTTTCTGGGCCCAGAGCCACTCCATCTCTTTTTTTCCCATACCCCGGGTGCCCCAGACGCCTGCAGCTTGCTCCGCCCTTCACTTACACTTTCCTGGTGAGGCACCCCTTCACCTCACCATCAGGATTGCATTAAGTCCATGAATCCTGATGAATGGATTTTCTTCTACCATACTTGTACAGCATCGCCCTTAATGCTTTCATACAGTTGCTGCATATGACAGGGATGCGGCCACTGCCATTTTTGAGCCCCCCCCCCCCACAATATGCAGCAACCACAGATTCTCCAATCCAGATTGGAAGTTTCAACACCCGCTCTATAAAACAACTCTTGGTGTATAAGACTACCCCCTCATATAAGACTACCTCCATCCATGAGGCTACTCCAGCATATAAGATGACTCCTGCGTATAAGACAACCCCTGACTTTTGATAAGATTTTCTTGGGTTAAAAAGTAGTCTTATACGCCAGAATATACAGTAAATTATGTGCCTAGACATTTAAATGGCTGTGTTCCCCTCCAATGGAAGTATATGTATGTGTGTGTGTGTGTGTGTGTGTGTATATATATATATATATATATATATATATGCTTATGTATTGAGTTGTTTATCTTAATGCTAAATCATATTTTAAAATATGCTAAAACAGGCCAAAGCCACATTTTATATTTGACCCATTATGATAATAACAATTGTGCATGAGTTTGAAAGCCCAAGTATCACATTAGTAGGCAATAGGGAACTCTCCACAGATATCGTCTAACTGACAAATGATAACATACCATATCTCTCAAATAAGAAAGCAGGAGAACCGTGGGTTTTTTTTTCCAATACAAACTTTTAAAGGAAAACAGTGGCCAGAATTCTATTGTTGTAAGTTTCCATACACACATAGTTATATTGGCCATTGGATGATGGGCATCTTCAAAACTAACTATTTTACATGCAGTTGCATACTCTTAGATAATGTGCAATATTCATCAGCCTTCAGCGTAACATTTGATTCACTAGGATTTACACCTGTTAAGAGATGCAGGACTTCAGTCCTGGAATCCAGCTTGAAAGCATCTGGGTAAGAATTAAGGGAACAAGGACTGAAAAAAATGTAGTTGTGGGGGTCTACTACTTTGGTTATACCATACCTGAAATATTGAATATTGAAACATTGACAAGGTGGAAGGTGTCCAGAGGAGGGTGAATTAGGGCCCTTGCCCACACTCATATATCCCAGAATATCTGCCGTGAACTGGGTTATCTGAGTCCATACTGTCAGATATTCAAGTTCAAAGCTGAAAATGTGGGATTTCATTCAGCTGTGTGGAAGGGGCCTGAAATTATCAAAGGTCTTGAGTTCATGCCCTATGAGGAACAGCTTGAAGAACTGGGCATGTTTAGCCTGCAGAAGAGAAGGTTGAGAGGAGACATTATAGCCATGTATAAATATGTGAAAGAGTGTCATAAGGAAAAGGGAGCAGGTTTGTTTTCTGCTGCCTTTGAAATAGGACCAGGAGCAAAAGATTCAAATTATAGGAAAGGAGATTCCACTTGAACATTAGGAAGAATTTCCTGATCATATGAGCTGTTCAACAGTTGAACTCTGTCTCGAAGTGTGGTGGAATCTCTTTCCTTGGAAGCTTTTAAACAGCTGCTGGATAGTCATCCGTCAGGGATACTTCAATTGTGCCTTTCTTGCATGGCAAGGGGTTGGGCTAGATGGCCCATTTGGTTTTTTCCAATTCTATTATTCAATGATTCTATGATTGCAGGCACAGTACTTGCACATTTCCCATTTATTTATTTATTTATTTATTTATTTATTGCATTTATTGACCGCCCCTCTCAGCCCGGAGGCGACTCGGGGCGGTGAACAACAACAAAGAAGACAGTGTACAGCGGGTTTGGACATACAAAACAGACAAATACAACACAACATATACTTATACTAAAAACTAAAAATCCGCTTCGTCAAGTCCAGGGGTCATAGCCAAAATTCGTAGTCCTAATTCATTCCAGTGTCAGTTAACTATACTTAGTTGAAGGCCTGCTCAAAGAGCCATGTTTTTAGGCCCCTACGGAAGGCCATCAAGGAGGGCGCCTGTCTAACTTCAACCGGGAGAGTGTTCCACAGCCGGGGGGCCACCACCGAGAAGGCCCGCTCCCTCGTCCCCGCCAGGCGTGCCTGTGAGGCGGGCGGGACCGAGAGAAGGGCCTCCCCGGATGATCTCAAGGCCCTCGTGGGCTCGTAGGCCGAGATGCGGTCTGCAAGGTATTTTGGGCCGGAACCGTTTAGGGCTTTGTAGGAAAGCACCAGCACCTTAAATTGGGCCCGGTAGCAGATCGGCAGCCAGTGGAGTTGGGACAGCAGAGGCGTTGTATGCTCTCTGCGTCCAGCTCCCGTTAACAACATGGCTGCCGCGCGCTGGACTAGCTGAAGCTTCCGGGCCGTCTTCAAGGGCAGCCCCACGTAGAGAGCGTTGCAGTAGTCAAGGCGGGATGTGACCAAAGCGTGTACCACCGTGGCCAAGTCAGACTTCCCAAGATACGGGCGCAGCTGGCGCACGAGCCTGAGCTGTGCAAATGCTCCCCTGGTCACCGCTGAAACCTGGGGCTCCAGGCTCAGCGACGAGTCCAGGGTCACACCCAAGCTGCGAACCTGCGCCTTCAAGGGGAGTGCGACCCCGTCCAGCACAGGCTGTAACCCTATACCCTGTTCGGCCTTACGACTGACCAGGAGTACCTCTGTCTTGTCTGGATTTAATTTCAGTTTGTTCGCCCTCATCCAGACCATTACAGCGGCCAGGCACCGGTTCAGGACTTCGACGGCCTCCTTAGTAGCAGGTGGGAAGGAGTGACAGAGTTGGACGTCATCTGCGTACAGGTGACACCGCACCCCGAAACTCCGGATGATCTCACCCAGCGGCTTCATGTAGATGTTAAACAACAAGGGGGACAAGATGGAGCCCTGAGGAACGCCACAGGTCAACGGCTGCGGCGTTGAACAGGAGTCCCCCAATAACACCTTCTGAGTACGACCCTCCAGGAATGACCGGAGCCACTGCAGAGCAATGCCCCCAAGGCCCATTCCTGCAAGGCGCCCCAGAAGAATACCGTGGTCGACGGTATCGAAGGCCGCTGAGAGGTCCAGGAGCACCAACAGGGACACACTCCCCCTGTCTAGCTCCCGGCGCAGATCATCCACTAAGGCGACCAAGACCGTCTCGGTACCATGTCCCGGTCTGAAACCAGACTGTGCCGGATCCAGATAATCCGTGTCTCCCAAGAATACCTGGAGTTGTGAGGCCACCACGCTTTCCATGACTTTGCCCAAAAAGGGAAGATTGGAAACAGGCCGAAAGTTGTCCAATTTAGTGGGGTCAAGTGATGGTTTCTTCAACAGCGGCTTTATAATAGCCTGTTTTAGGCTCGCTGGAATCTTGCCCTCCCGAAGGGAGGCATTAACCACCACCGTTACCCACTCGGCCAATCCCCCTCTGGCCTCCTTAAGAAGCCAGGATGGGCAGGGGTCTAGGATGGACGTGGTGGGCCTCATTCCTCCAAGTATCTTGTCCACATCCTCGGGTTTCACAAACTGAAAAGAATCCAACAAAAACTGACAAGCAGGTGCTTGTGTCACATCCACAGAGACTGCATCTAATGTGGCGTCCAGCTCAGAGCGGATCAAAGCGACTTTGTCTGCGAAGAACCGAGCAAATGCTTCACAGCGCGCTGCCGAGTTGTCAGGGCTCCCACCCGTGGGAGGAGTTAAAAGACCTCTGACAACCCGGAACAACTCCGCCGGACGGTTTTTTGCAGACGCAATAGTGGCCGCAAAGAAAGTTTTCTTTGCGGCCTTTATTGCCGCGGCATATGCCCTCAAAAAGGACACAAACCGTGTTCGGTTTGACTCGTTTGGGTCCGATCGCCACACGCTCTCTAGAACCCTCTTCCTTCGCTTCATCGCTGCCAGCTCCTCAGTGAACCAAGGAGCTGGTTTAGCTCGGTTACTTGAGAGGGGACGTTCCGGAGCGATCTTGTCAATAGCCCTGGTCATCTCCCCATTCCAGAGAGCGACCAAGGCCTCGACATTATCACCTACCGCGGTGGCGGGGATCTCCCCAAGAGCCGTCAGGAATCCGTCCGGATCCATAAGCCTCCTGGGGCGGACCATCTTAATGGGTCCTCCACCCTTGCGGAGGGTAGGGGGCGCAGTAAGCCTAAATCTAATCAGGAAGTGGTCGGTCCATGGCAACGGAGAGATGGACAACTCCTCCACACCGCCACCCTGCTCCCATCCCTGACAGAAAACCAAGTCCAATGTGTGTCCAGCGCAGTGGGTGGGGCCAGTTATTTGTTGGGACAGCCCCATGGTTGCCATGGCAGACATGAAGTCCTGAGCCGCACCTGTGAGGGTTGCCTCGGCATGGATGTTGAAGTCCCCCAGCACAAGAAGCCGTTGGGACTCCACAGCCAGGCCCGAGACCACCCCCGCTAGCTCAGGAAGGGAGACTGTAGTGCAGCGAGGTGGACGGTACACTAACAGAATCCCTATTCTGTCCCGGTCACCCACCCTCAGGTGGACGCATTCGAAATTTGTGGTCTGCGGGATGGGGCTCCTGGTTAGATGGATGGAATCTCTGTAGACTACTGCGACCCCGCCTCCCCGTCCTCCGGCTCTAGATTGGTGTTGCACGGAGAAACCTGGAGGACAAAGCTGGGAGAGATTTACGCCCCCCGCTTCATCCAGCCAGGTCTCCGTGATGCACGCCAGATCTGCCCGCTCCTCCAGGATTAAGTCCTGAATCCAAGTTGTTTTTCCGTTGACAGACCTGGCGTTCAACAACACCACCTTCAAGCCAGAGGGCCCGCTCACCTGGTTACACCAAATTCCCTTAGGAGACCTATTTGGAATAGTTAATTTGGGAAAGCAGTCCGAATTAGGCCGAATTCGTGGTCTCCTTCTCCCGCATCTCCTCCTTCCCACCACGACCTCTATGGGGGCCCCTCGGCTAGTGGAACATCCCCCCCCTCCATGCCGCAGTTCTGAGCCATAAGAGTGTTTTCTCCTATGCTTGTTGTTAACCTTATTAGTTCTTGCCAGCATCCCCTCTCCCCCTCCTCCCCCCTCCCCACCACACTCTCAATCCCAGGCTCCGGGCCACCTCTTCTTCCGCCCCCACCACCACACCAGAGCAGCGTAAACAGTATCCAAAGGGGGGCAGGGGGCCACATGGGTAGCGGCGATACGGATGGTGGAATCGATATAGTCAGTTCTTAAAGTGCAAGATATCGCCAGGTCTTAAAGTGCCAAATTCTTAAAGTTCTTAAAGTGCAAAAAATTCCGGGAATGGTCCGTCAATAATCAAGGATGATCGTAAGTTTCTCAACAGCAACACACATTCAACGTTCGACACACATGATAAGTGCTAGATCTAAAGTGCTCTACTTAACGGTAAAGTGCGGCACAGAGGGATCGGGAAGGGGTGAAAGTGCTGGTGCAGTCTAGCAGCAGAGAGCCGGCGCCTAGATGTTCAAAATCGTTCTTATTACAGTGATAGCAATGACAACAGGACTACCGGACAGTGTTAGTTGATAATTATACGACTACCCGTATGCGATAATGATGGTAGTTAACTAAAATTGCTATGACCCCAATAGGACTTAGACGGTTGGAAGATCAGCGGATACGCTTCCGGAGTTGATATCTCGGGAGTGGGGCAGCATAGGTGGTTATTCACAATTGCTCAGTAGAGCACTCGGTCTCTCCTTCCGACCAATTAGTTGGTACTAATGCTGAGGAGGACGGGCCCAAAAGGCCTACATGGGCCAACTCGAGGTCTACACAATATTAGGTCTACACAATATTAGTACAAGGACCACACAATATTAGGCCAGCGCCAGGTGTTTATACAGGTCTACACAATATTAGGGCTACACAATCTTAGCACAGAGGTCTAGGTGTTTACACAGGTCTGCACAATATTAGAACTACACAATCTTAGCACAAAGGTCTACACAATATTGGCCACAGAATTGTGGCAGGTGGCAAGTCCGTTGGCAGTAGCCGCGATAGAAGGCGGCCGCACTGGCGAGGTCACCCCGGTCGCTGCAGCGATGACAATAAGACGACAATCGCGATGGAGAGGCGAGGCGTCTAGGAAGCTGCAGTAGGTGGCTCAGCCCAGCAGCTCTGCGATGGTCCGGCTGCAGGAGGGCAATGGTGAAGGCGAGGCGGGCGCCCAAAGCCCGACAAGGCCCAAGAGGCCTAGCCGCAGCAGCAATCGCAACGGACCACGCCTAGGCCGGATCGGCGGCCCGGCCAAACAAGGCCGCAGCAGCGAGCCCGCCAAGCCGGACACCAGGCAGCGCCCGCCCCGGCCCTGCAGCTCAGCCGCGATTCAGCGTCTCGGCGCCTCGGAGGCGGCAGCAGCAGCGGCCGCAAACGGCCAGGCAGGTGGACAACTCACCGGCCCTACGAGGCCAACGGCGGCGGCAGCGACAATGGCGGCGGGCGGCGAGCCGGCAGACAGCCCGGAGATCCTCCAGCAGTGGCCGCAGTGGTGGCACGGGCCAAACGGCTGCGGCGGCGACAGCAGCGGCAACGGCAACGGCGGTGGGCCATTTCACAATCAATAAGCAGATACAGTATCAGCTGCATCAATATTCAGCAGAAGGAAGGTGTAGTGCAGTGTAGTTTTCATATAACTCTGTGAATATTGTGTTACACTACATCCATACAAGTACGCTGCAGGACTCAGGCACTGTCTGGTTGATATTGAAAAAGCTTCTTTCTTTGTGACAAAGTGAACAGTAAAAATCCGACATTTTTGGGACTTTTTTCTTTCTTTTTTTCCCACTGGGAAAGGACTAGAAAGTTTATTTTCTGGCTCCAGCAAACTCCATAATAGGTAATCTTTCATAGTGTGACAGATTACACAGGGCTGCTTCTCTTGCAGTCACATTTCAAGTAACCCCACGCCCCCAAAAGTAGATACCTTGTGACCCTTTTAGGCTTGTAAGAAGTTCAACAAAGGAAGGCACAGTCTGGAAGCACTTGAATAGCTTGGCTTTTTGTGGTACAACAGTGATGAAGGAGGGAAAAAAGAACTGCTGAACATTATTCTGCTTAGAGCTCTTAAATAGTCATGCCCCCTTTTAGAATTATTCACTTTTACATTTTATAGCAAGGTTTCAATTCTAACCCTTGAGAATTTTCCCATTTACTTCTTTTCTTTTATTGCCTTCAGAGAGCTTTCGAAGGGGAAGTAATGATACACTGCTTTTTAAAAAAAGATGCTGAAAGCTATTCTTCCATTGACAAGATGGTGGATTAATAATTGTAAAACTCAGAATAATGGGTATCCCAGAAATTATTTCCCTAGTGCATGATGGGAAAATAGATACTCCTTTCCAGGCAATTTCTTGCTCTTTAGTTAATCCATCAATATATCTTAAACTGCAATTGATATATGCACTTTGAAACAGATACCTTAAATATCTTCTCAGCAGAAACTCCTTCTCAAGTAATCAGATCACATAAAAACTAAATGCAGGGTATGAGTGAGTAGTAACTGGACAAAATAAGGAGAAATAGAATTTACAAGCCCATCTGATTCTATGACCATAACATCTTGTCTGTGTTTGTAAAAGAAAAAGGTATTTTGGAAGGAGACTGTGCAAATGGACTTAATAATATGCACAGAAATCTACATTTTGTTTCAGCATATGTCTGTTGTGAATTGCCAGCATACCTTTATAATTTGTTTGCTATTTTATGTATCCCATTTATCAGAGTAAATATTATAGCGGAGTATAATAAAACCATTAGCTCTATCTACGGAGATTGAATGAAATAACCACGCAATGGAGTGCAACAGATTTTTGTGCAATGCAGTTAATACTAATGAATTTGGAAACTGAGCTGGAAAGAGAGACAGGTGAAATATTCAGGTTTTAAGCAACACAGGTTTAAAGGGAAGCAAAATCACCAAGTATCTAAAGTGAGCATCTAGATATATCAGTGATACAATGTGATGGAAAGTCATTAGATTCTTCCTGGCTGAGCTCTTCAGAGAATAATTTCATTGCTGGCTTCACTGAAAAAAACATAGGTTTCCTTCTCTTGCTTTATTTTACCTTGTCTAAATGAAGGGAGATTTGAAAAGAGGAACAGAGAACCATTTATATCCTGTCATTGTTTTTCTAACATGGGAAGTGATGTATCTACTCAAGTTTATATTTGCATGGAGAGAGTCTGCACCCAAGATGGAACTAGGGAAAAACAAGGCTACTGCTCACATGAAAATACTCCCATGCGATAATGTGGTCCAGACACATTACTATCTACATGGATAAAGTGTCAATGGAGATGAGCAGAGCTGAATGCTCCCTGGCTACATCTTCAAGAAATGGTCTCCATCACCCACAGACATCTCCAGCACTGTATTGGCCTTTGATTTGCTCACAGGAGCCTGCATACACAAGACAATCACCACTGAGATGTATCTCTACATTCATTTTATTTCATGTGATTCTGCTCACATGATTCCTATCTGAACTTGCCCATGGTTTTAGATCATTATCAGAGGCCTTCCTTATAGGTCTTCCATAATGCAAAGAAAGCTTGTGGTCACTAGAGATCGACTTTTTCTTATCTGTGGATATTTGGGTGATTTAGGGTTCTTTTAAGAAGAAAGAAAATCTGTTTTCTCTAGTTTTCCACAAATTTTGTGCTAATGAGCATCCTGACATTGTATTTTGTTGTAATTAGAAAAAGTAGTAGAAGAGATATAAAAGCTAAATGAAATGTAAAAGTTTTTAAGTGATTTTACTTAAATGTATTTTGAAAATAATTTGTCAAGTATTTTTGTCTTTCCTCTCTAAAACACATTTTCCTCCTCTGAAAAGCGAGTTAATAATGGAATGTGAGATACTAACACACACTTTTAAAACTTAGTTTAAAAAATAACATTTTTTAAACTAGTTATCAGGAGCAAACAATTTAAAAATAACTTTCCAAGTTCTAATTTTGACTTTTTATGACAGCTTTTTATGATATGCCTGAAACTCCAGTCTGTTTCCAGACCCAGTTCTAAGTGCTGACTTACGAGATTCTGTATTAGATAACATGTGAGATCCTGCATTGGCTGGATCTCATATGGATAACTGGTTTGTTTTTTTCCATGTCAGAAGCAACTTGAGAAACTGCAAATTGCGTCGGGTGTGAATTGGCGGTCTTCAAGGATGTTGCCCAGGGGACACTTGGATGCTTTACTATCCTGTGAGAGGCTTCTCTCATGTCCCCCATTGGGAAGCTGCAGCTGACAGACGGGGCGCTAACTCTGTCTCACAGATTTGAATTTCTGATCTTCGGGTCAACAGTTCAGCTGGCACAAGGGTTTAGCCAAGTTCTCAAACTATGGGTCCCCAGATATTTTGATCTTTAACACCCAGAAATCCTAACAGCTGGTAAACTGGGTTTTTTAGGAGTTGTAGACCAAAACACCTGGGGACCCACAGGTTGAGAACCACTGGTGTAACCCATTGCACTACCACCGCTCCTGGATGACTGGATGATTTATTGATGACTGATGATTTATGAGATCCTGCATTGGCTGAGATCCTGCATTTGGTGTCATATTTGTGTCACATAGCTTCACGTTCTTAGCTATGTTTCCTGATTTAGAAACATGCTTAGGAACATATATCTATCATCTACCTGTATTTATATTTCTTTATCTTGTCTACGCACTGGTATCTGGTGATTCCTGTGTTGAAATATGGTGAATCAATTCCTCTTTGTACGCCATGCTTTAAAGTTTCTAACTTCTTTTTATAAACATTGAGCAGTTTGAACAACTCTCTTAAAGCTAGACATGGATTCATCATGCCATTGACATGGACACCATCAGCCGGCACTCTATCCTTGAATCTTAGGGTGCTTTTCAGAGGACCTGTTCCATTTTTATTCAACTCAACTGAAATGAAACAAGAAAGGGACTTTTCTGTGATAGCACCAAGGCTGCAGAAAAACCTCCCCAGGAAATGTCCCTCCAGCGGGTGTTTGTCGGTTCTTTTTTTTTTGGGGGGGGGGGGCAAAGGTGAAGAACTAAGTCCTTTGAACATGCCTCTGGGTTGTCAGGTTTTGTTATACTTTCCAGTCTAAACTGTTAGCAGCTTTATGTTGTCTGTATTAGAAGGGAAATTGTACATTTGATTTGTTAGAATACCCTTTTATTGTTTGCTTTGTTATTATCGTACTTTGTATTTTAAAGATTTCATTACATTTGTCTTAATATGCAAGCCATTCAGGAAATATTGGTTAATGGTCAATGTTATAAATTATCAAATCACCAGGAGACAATGTGCACTGCAGTTAATGGGTTTCTATTGCCTGCTATGTCTCAGGCAGCTATGACTATTTTCTTTAAAAGAGTTTATTTCTGTCCTCCAAATATGAATTGATGTGAAGTAGAGTCCCTAAACATGCTGAGATGTGACCCAAAGAGCAAAATCTGTGGCTTTTTATAAATGTACAAAACTATTCCCAACTCTTGATTTTCTTTTTTCCTCCCCCTCTCTTTTCTTTCTTTCTTTTTTTTTGCTGTCACTTGAGAGAAACTATTGCTAGTTCCAGAGAAGGAAGTCATAAATGATAAAAATAATTCTTGGTTCTTCAAAGCTATATTGACTTCATTTTCTTTTCAATAAAAAACATCTATTTCCACCCTTCAAGAAACTCACTATTACACTGACACAGCGCAGAATGAGTAAACGATAAGTTCCCCAGTTACTAGTTTGAGATTCCTCAATTCTTTCACAGGATATGCACACATGGGAATTGTGCCAGATAATAATAACAATAAAAAGCTTGGCCATGAAACAATATTTGTACCCCAGTTAAAAGTAAAAAAGATCTAAAGGTAACCCATAGAAATATTCTCTTTGATAAAGAAATTGCCCGGGGCTGCCTTGCCATCTTTAAAATGGAACCGTCAGTGAAATCTTTGTTGTTCTTCTCAACATGGCTTATGATGATAAAAGAATTCCAAGTATACGGGGCCAAATATTTTCCCTTTTCAAAAAGTTTTTCTTCCACATTTCTGATGTATAGATTTAAAAGACAGAAAGAAAAAAAGAACCCATGCAACTCTCTATTACCCTTTTTTACCTTCACAGAATGCCGAAGGGGGAAAATTGTGTTCATTGCTGTGCACAGTAATGAAGTGGCTTTTCGTGCTGGATTTCTTTCCAATGGGAGATATTTTGGTTTGTAGTAATAATAGAGGGAGGGGAAGTGATAGCCCCTTGTGGAAAAACAAGAATATGAGTGAAAGCAGTTTAATCTATCTGTGAACATCTCACCTTTTCCCTAGTTTATCACAGAGCATACTGAGGTGACAAATAGATTTGTATGTAATAAAGAGTATTCTTTGATTCCTAAAGTTCCTATTCATTCTGATGCTCATGTCTGTTTACTAATTCAAACAAAGAGATAGGTTAAACCAGAGCAAATTAAAATTCCCATTGCAGTAGTGGGGCATCAGCCAATATTTGCCTGCCTGCCTGCCTGCCTGCCTTCTTCCTTCCTTCCTTCCTTCCTTCCTTCCTTCCTTCCTTCCTTCCTTCCTTTGTAGTCTAAGTGCTAAATTGGCTTTGGAACGGCATGATGGGGTGTGTGCCTGACAGCAGTTTGTGGACCCACCATCCAAGGGTGCATATACACTATAGGATTAATACAATTTGATACCACTTTAACTGCCAAGGGCAAATGTTATGAAATCATGGGAGCTGTAGTTTGCTGAGGCACAAGGACTATATGGCAAAGGAAGCACAACATTTTGTAAAATAACAACTCCTATGATTCCATAGCATTGAGCAATGATAGTTAAAATGGTGCCAAACTGCATTAACTCTACAATATGGAATCATCTCCACTGGTTGCATGCAACGTCTCTGTTCTTGCCTTCGACACTTTTTTACATCCTCTCCATTCTCTCTCCTTCTAAACGTCCACACACCATTTTCTCCCCTTTCCTTCTACAATCTTATTCTAAGCTAGACATGCCATTCTCTACGTGCTCTCCTCTGCACATGCCATTCACATTTCTTCACATTTGATCAGGATTTGCCTTTCCTGCCCTTAGGTTTTGGTTCCACACACAATTCAGGGGTTGTTAACATTCAGGTTTGGTTATATGACTTTTAAATTTAAAGGGTATTGCTAGCTCCATGTTTATTAATACTGTATGTGGACGTCCGAACACCTCTTGTTAATGACTATGCATTTTTTCTGTTGAAGCAGTGAAGACGGCTGGCTGTCGAAGGCTTCCATGTAATTTCATATAATTTTTATTAATTGTTAGATAATGAAATCTGTATTAATTGCCATTTTGAAATAGATTGCTGTTGGTTCAGGCAACATGTCAGAAGAAGGGAGGAGGGAAAAGTCAAGAGTGAGCCATCAGTTTTACAAACAAAGGGACATTCAGGACTCATTCAAGTCAATGCTAAAGTTGGTCTGAAAAGTAGCTAGATAAAGATAAGATAGTTGCAAACTCTGAATAAACAATAGGGCTCAGTCTGAAGAATCTTACACATGCTCAGTGCAGCAACTGGGAGTGACAAGACCAGAAGGTGGAACTGGGAGCAGTTGAGAGATGGGGCTGAGAGAGAAATGTTAGTGTGTTTCTGTGTGATTTTCAAAAACCCTATATAAACACTACCGCCATTTTCTTTTTCTTTGTGGTGCACCTGGCAGTTCCAGAAGTCACCCGTTAGTTTTCTGCTGCTGTAATAAAACTTCTATAATTTATAATCTCCTAATTCCTGATCTTAATTGGGAAACAAGGCCAGGAATGTATTATAAGGAAGGCCTGCCTTAACAGCAGCACTGATCCCAGGATCCCCAAGATCACACCACAAGTTGCCATAGGGCAATCCCAAAAAAATGCTAACGTATCAATCCCACAATTGCCACAATTGTGCCACTTCCTCCTATAATACTTTGTGACTTGCATGGGATAAGGGAAGAGGTGGATAGCATTAGCCAATGAAATTGGAATTCATTGGTTAATGAGTGGGACACTAATGGCTGGATGTAGGTTTCCCTTTGGACAGACAGTAGGCTATTGAATTTGGCTCCCCACCCCTTTAACCATAGGTGGCTGAGGGTTTGTCCCAGTATCCACTCTGTGATCAGCATGTATTCATTGTTAGGGTAGAAAGTCAATGTAATGTTCTTGGTTCTAGGGTTGTTTTAGTCCAACCTTTCTTTGGAAGTTTGTATGGAATCTGAATCTAAGAGGAAATTAGGGTTTACTGGCTCATTGGGGGCCAGTGGGACCACGGAGTGGCACTGATCCATGCATAACCTCATGTCTGCCTTTTCAGGGAGGAGCGGGGGGTCATCTGGCAAGCCATCTGAGTTTTTGTGGTTCCTTGATTAGCAGATGGGCTGATTGGAACCTGCAAACTTTATCAGTTACCAATGTGGATGCCAAAGCTATTCATAGCTGTAACAAAAAAAGTAGTGGCCATGTTGTTTCCCTTCCTGTTATTATTGTTTCAAACAAAAATATCTCCCACAGGAAAGAAATTCAGCATGCAAAGCTATTTCATTACCATACGCAGTGATGAATCCTTATGGGTATTCTTCAAATTAGAGTGGCAATTGCCCCTGGATCTGCAAGTTGAACAATAACAAAAGGAATAGTATTTTTATTCAATGCTTTAAACATGTGCTTTGGAAGGGGAGTTACATTATTGCATTCTGTAAATGTTAACATGCTTTACATTTGTAAAACAAAATATTAATTTAAAAAACACAAGTGCATACATTTTCTCCTTAGGATTTAAACATTTTCTTGTGCTGTCACAGATATTTCCATCTCAGACCTCCACCAGGACTTATTACAGTCCTTTTACACGGGCACAGATTCCTTGATACAGCTGGGTCACACCCTGCCACATTCATTTTGTTCCACTTCATCTCCGATACACCTGTCGTACTTGCTGCAAAGTATTGCTCACTCAGTTGTACTAAATCTATTTCAAGAATGAAGGAATGAAGTGTAGTTGTTGCTGATGTAACAGGATTGGGAAAAAGCCAGGAAAATGTAGAGGAAAACAGCAAACTAAATGTGACATTCACATTTCTCTTTCCCTGTGACAGTATGTCCGTGTTTGTCTGTGCATGTGCTTAATCCATTTTCCTTGGGAAATTTGCCAGGTGCAACGTGTTTGCCAGATTATTTTGCCTCACTGCAGGAAAAGTAACCAGGGGAAGGGGTTGATACAGAAGTCATAACTCCTAATAACAGAAGGTTCTTGTAGCATGACAGACAGTGAGGGACAGAAATAAGATCTAGCACCAAAACCCTAAAATAGAGGCAAAGATGAAGTACTCAGGCTGCATAAATGAGAAGACAGGAAAGCTTGGAGAAGACAATGATGCTGGGGGAAATTGAAAGAAAAAGGAAGAGGGGCAGACCAAGGGCAAGATGGATGGTATCCTTGAGGTAACTGACTTGACTTTGAAGAAACTGGGGGAGGCCACCGCCGACAGGGAGCTCTGGTGTGGGCTGGTCCATGAGGTCACAAAGAGTCAGATGCGACTGAAGGAATAAACAACAACTATTTTGTTATGAATGCATATCTAAATAATGGTTGTTGGCCCAAGCCTACTTTAACAGCCAGCATCTGCAACTAGTGAAGGACAGGTTTCTTTTTGTTTGTTTCTTATCAGGACACAGGAGGAAGATGTTTCCAACTCTCTCTCATAAGTGAGCAAAGCTGTGATGGGGAATTGCCTCTAATTGTTGCAGCCCTACTCACTCAATTTTTCAATGCATTTAGTGGCTGTTAAAGTGAGTTGGGGGAGCATTTATGACTGTGCCGATATTGCCATGAATGTGACTACATAGTGTTACTAAATATGGAGCATATATATCCTACAGAGCAGCAGATCTACAGCTGCAATCCAGAATGATAACCAATATCTCTTTGGTGGAACAGAAAAAAAGTTTAAATAACCAAATATTTCAAATAAAAGGGAGTTTGACATCTCATATTCTAAGATGTGAATTTCAAAATGTGAAAGGACTGTTTAAGCCAACAAGTGCTCTTTTCACTTGTGAACGTACTGTCAGTTTTCTGTCTCCTGGGTCACACTGGTTTATAAATGACTGTCTGTGCAATCCAATGTTCAGATGTAGTTCCCATTATGTTCAGTGGGATCTGTCTCCAGGTTAGTATGCATAGTATTGCTGCATGTGTGTCATGCTCACATAGGTTCAAGTATAATGGTACAAAAATTATACTTGAGGGGAAAAATCCCTCACCCCAGGCTGGTAAAATTTGAGAATCACTTCAGAATTATTTCCATATTTGTTTGTGCTCTCAGGATATTTCAAAGTATCTCCAATTGTGATGCTTGATGAATCAAATTGGCAACATGAGGAATGTAGTGTTTCAGACATTCCTTCTGCAAACATCTTGCCTGTTTAACTGTTTTTGAATCTGCAGATCATAAGGGAAGTAACAAATCACAAATGAAGATGCATTTGACTTTTGAGCCAATTAGTTTGGAGAGATCTGTTGACAAAATATTGATTACTTATCATTTATTTTTCCCAATGAACTTGCAGGATCTTTCATTTTCTATTATAACCTAATATCCCTTTGTTTTCTAAAAAGTAACTAGTTAGAATTTGAATATATCAGTATGTTGGAATTTTTTCTCGTTTGTGAACCAAGCTGATGATTTGGCAGCAGGTCTGCTGTTTTCTTCCTCTCCCTAAAAGCTTTCTCCAGCATTTAACTTTTCTACAGAGAATGATGTGTCCTTAGAAAATAGTCATATAAATTTGGATGGCAAAGTGCTATGGCTTTTTCAAGTAATGAGGGAAAAGAAGACAGTGAATATTTATGAAAATCTCAGGCCATTCAGCTTACTGTCTGCAAACAGCTTGCAAATTCAGATAAGGCAGCTAATGCAACTCCCTCTGTGTGTGTGTTTAAATTCAGCAATCTGTTCAACTAACACAGTGGCAAAATTAAATGTGTTTGAAACATCATTTTTGTTGAACATGTCACAGGGGTGATAGGAAGAAAACATCACTGCTTTGGGTTTTCTCTCTGATTACCAAAGTCACAGACCCACCAAAGAGTAATAACATTTTCTATCTAACAAAGCCAGTATAGCTTCATTATAGACAACTCTTCTATTTGTTTGGTTTTAATGGCCAAGGACTCTCACTAGAATGCTGGTAAATGACATTTTCACCTGTTTTTGTCTTCTCATTAGCTTATTGAAAACATTAAAATGACTACATTTTTTCTATCTTCCATAAAATATTCATTAATTCATTTCCCAAAGCAGTGTAACTGTCTCACTATCAAATTCGTGTGTGTATGTGTGTGTGTATTCCCCCACACGTTTAGATTGAAATCACGCATTTGGAGTGAAACCAGCAATATTTATTTCTATAGTAAGGGGATGTTCATCAAACAGTAAAACTGTGAGTAGAATGAAACTGTGAGTGTTTTGTTTTCAAGAAACAAAACACTCAGAGTTTCATGTTGGCTTTTCATGCTTTGGTTTCTCCTTCTCTCACCTGCACTAACTACTCTGTTCTCATTCTTGTGCTGTTATTCTGTTGTGTTTCTAACATGGAGTTGGATCCAGTATAAAACTTTTGCAGGTGGAAATACTCCTCTCAGCAGGAAGCTTTTGATTTAGTCGAGATTTTCTGTTGCCTGAGTAGAGAAGGAGGTGATCTTGATTTTCACTGACTCTCTTTCTCACTATGGTTCCTACTGTCCCCTATGGACACATCACTCCAAAGCGTGAATGAACCCTCTACAACAATTGCGAGTGATACTATTTGCAACTGTAAGTGGAGAGATTAAATGGCATAACTCATTGCAAAAGACAACAGTGCTTGGTAAAATGCAAGACAGCAAGAAAAGAAGAAGACTGAATTTCAAATAAATTGACTCAATTAAAAAAAGTCATGGCCCTGAGTTTTAAGACATAACTAGTAATGTTGATAAGAGCTCATGGAGGCCTGATGCATAGGGTTGTCCTAACTTAACTAACTTGAAGGCAAATGACAATAACAACATGTGGGAGATGGGAACTGGTGAAGATTACATGTTGCACATCTCAATGGAAATCTGAAAGTTAAATGAAACATCTAGGCCCACTGAGTGCTGGCTGTTTCGCGTGTTTATATGCCTGCATTGTATTTCCCCATTGGTTTGTATTTAGGTATGTTTTTTTTTACAAACTTGATCTTGTTTAAGTGCAGGATATGTTGATTGTATGACGTGCAAATTGCTGTTAGTAAAAGTAGGGACTGGAATAATCTCTTCTGTTTTAGGAATACGGAAGTACTGACATTTTCCTAAAACAGTGAAGGAAATAATATTCTCCTGCTCCTTTGATAAGGAGAAATGGTCTCAAGAAGGCTTTTCCCAAAGGATCAGCTTTAAATTCCTCATCAGCAGTCCATGTATTCTTACTTTTCAGATGATATTTATTCTGCCTGTGCTGACAGACAGTTTAGAAGGCAAAAGGTGGACAAATAGCAGACAGGCTCACTGAGGTGTGTTGCTCTAGTTGTGAACTGCATTTCTAGAACAAAATTTTATATCAGTAGAAGTAGAATTCAGAATCTCTATGAAGTCAACATGTATCAACACACCACAAATCTGCCACACTGGAAAAGACATATGTATCATTGCATTTGCAAAATAAAACATTGTTGCAAAGAAATCTATACAACATGCTACATCAGACAATTATAGAAAATCTGTCAAATGTTCTTGAGGCTTTGGATCTAAAAGAATTGCATATGGGGGTTGATGCATTTGTATACATTGTCAATATTTGCTACAATATAATGCAACTGTCCTATATGGTGAGCTTTGAACTAACTATAACCATGTGCGCTTCTTATTTGAGCTCACTATCTTGACTGGGAGGAAAGGGAAATCTACTTTTTCTGAGTCTTGTTATGCCAATCTGATCTTATGAGGTCAGGCAGCGGCCTACATACTTTCTTTTCCTTTGGTCCTGATTTTGGATTTGCTTCTTTATTTTATCTCCTGAGGTATCCTAAAAATCAGATTTAATTTGCTTGTCAATCTTAAATATGGGAATTGTTGGTAGCTTCTGGTCTTTAGGAACGGCAGTGAACAAGTGTGCCTGTAGAGCGTGACCACCTTTGAATTCCACACTTACTCAAGGGCATGCACTATAGCCTTTACTTCAGACTTGTGTTGCCTTTTCCGGCCAGTGAAGATGGATCCTTCGTTATGGGGTTTGTGGGAATCATCTGGTTTCTGAGCATTGGAATCAAAGAGATTAGAAGAGCTGCTGGGAAAGAAGAATAATAAATTCTGAGATTTGTTAAGACGTTTCTTCTGTCAAGAGATGTTATTTCCTACTACAGGAAATAACATTTCCAGGTAATGCAATCACTCACCAGATGCGAACTGGGAGGCGGGGGGGGGGGTGGCTATGCTCGCCCAAGAAAGTTTTTCTCTTAGGGCAGTTCCTGTGCTGAGCATCTCTGGCATCGAAAGTGTTGGCCTGGTGTGGGATTCCTGTGAGAGTATAGCCTTTCTTTTGGTGTACCGTGCGCCTAGCGCACCAGCAGACAGCCTATCCCAGCTGCTAGAGACTGTGTCGGAGTGGTCCTTGAGGTTCCCCAGACTTATCGTCTTGGCGGATTTCAATGTCCACACTGATGCAGACTCTTGTTCATTAGCGTCTGTGGACCTAGTGTCTACCATGGAGACACTAGGACTCTCGCTTTGTAGTACTGGGCCCACGCATCGGGCGGGACACACGCTAGATTTGATTTTCAGTGCAGGAATTCAAGTGATCCAAGCCTCCACAACAGAGGTTCCATGGTCAGATCACTGCGCCCTGAGAGTCTGTTTGGAGCATGCCTACCCACCCTGCAAGGGCGCCGAGCCAATTTGCACTCACCCAAGGAGACTTATGGAACCCAGTAGGTTCCGGAATGCTCTGAGGGATCTGGAGCCTGCCAGTGACTCGATCGATGTGCAGGTGGACACATGGAACATCAGGCTATCCAATGCACTCGACGAGATCGCCCCTAGATGCCCTCTCAGACCCCGCCGAAATCAGTCTCCTTGGTTCACTGAGGAACTTCGACTGATGAAGCGGGAAAAGAGACGGCTGGAGGGCGTGTTGTAAGAACTCCGAGACAGAGCATCGAGATCAGTTATGAGGCATTTAGGGAGTCCTATGAGCATGCTATCACCGAGGCAAAGCGAGTATATTATGCTTCTTTGACAGCATCTGCTAGCTCACACCCGGCAAAATTGTTCAAAATAATTCAATCTCTAACTACAGTTCCTACCGTCCCAAAAAGTGGTGATCAGGCCCCTTCAGCCAAGGTTTTTCAGAGCTATTTTGCAGACAAAATCTCGCTACTTCGCCAGGACTTCCCCGCCACAATTGATACAGTGAGAGAACTTGAGACCCCGTGGCCACTTGCTGGACCCATCCTCGACCGGTTTATCCCGCTGGACGCAGGGGCTGTCAATAGGCTCAAAACTGCAGCTAGACCGACCACTTGCTCCCTCGATCCGTGTCCCTCTTGGTTGGTGAAATCCTGCTTGGAGGGATTACGCGACCCTCTGTTGAAGATTATAAACAGCTTCCTTGAGAAAGGAGTTTTCCCAGAGGGTTTAAAAGAGGTGGTGGTCTCTCCCCTGCTGAAGAAACCAGGCTTAGATTGTTCGGTTCCCTCCAGTTACCGCCCAGTTTCGAATCTCTCGTTCCTGGGCAAGGTGTTTGAGAGGGCAGCAGCAGAGCAGTTGTAGCAATTTTTTGACGACACAGCCGGACTAGATCCCTTCCAGTCCGGCTTCCATGCGGGGCACGGGACAGAGACTGTGCTGATCTCCATCACGGATCACCTTCGATGCCAGCTTGACCAGGGTGGGTCAGTGCTGCTTGTGTTATTGGCTCTCACAGCAGCATTTGACACAGTCGACCACAATCTTTTGACCCACCGCCTTGCTGTTGCTGGAGTCAGGGGGACAGCTTTAAACTGGCTGTCCTCCTTTCTTCACAACCGTGGACAGCGAGTGGAGAGGGGAGGCCTTGTCTCTGAGAGGTCCCCTCTATCTTGTGGGGTTCCTTAGGGGGCCATTCTCTCCCCTCTGTTGTTTAACATCTATATGCAACCACTTGCTCAGCTGGTTCGAGGCTTTGGGCTTGAGTGTTATCAGTACGCCAATGACACTCAGCTGGTGCTGAAGATGGAAGGCCGACCGGACTCTGTACTCAATTGTTTCCCTCAGTGCCTCGAGGCCGTTACTGGATGGCTGCGTGCCAGCAGGTTGAGGGTGAATCCAGCAAAGACGGAGATCCTATGGCTGGGTCGACCGGGCAGTGGGGATATCCAGCTGCCTACCCTGGATGGCGAGGCGTTACACCCGTCATCATTGGTAAACAGTCTGGGAGTTCTTTTGGACCCTCTGCTGACGATGGAGGCCCAGGTCTCCGCCGTTAGCAGAACTGCCTTTTTTCATCTGCGGCAGGCTAGACGGCTGCCCCCCTACCTGTCCAGGGACGACCTAGCTATGGTGATCCAGGCCACGGTCATCTCAAGACTGGACTACTGTAATGCCCTCTACATTGGCCTTCCTCTGTCGGTGATCTGGAAGCTCAAGTTGGTACAAAATGCAGCTGCTTGGCTTCTTGCGGAAATTCCAATGAGATGCCACTTAACACCAATCTTACTACAGCTGCATTGGTTACCAGTTGAGCACTGGATCGCTTTCAAAGTGATGGTACTTACCTTCAAAGCCTTGCATGGTCTGGGGCCAATGTACCTGAGGGACCGCCTCACCCCCTACCAACCCCAGAGATCCCTCCATTCTGAAGACCAAGATCTATTGGAAATTCCCAGTGTCAAGACATTGCGTCTAACAGCAACCAAACGCAGAGCCTTCACAGCAGTGGCACCATCACTCTGGAATACTCTGCCACCTGAAGTCCGTGCCTTGCGGGACTTATCAGCTTTCTGCAGGGCATGTAAAACATACCTGTTTCGACAGGCTTTTAATGTTTGATATTGCTGTTTTTAAATTGTTTTAAATTGCTTTTAAATTTTGTTAGATTTTAGCCATTCTTGTAAGCCTCTCCGAGCCCCAGGGGAGTGGCGGCATATAAGTTCAAATAATAAATAAATAAATAAATAAGATAAAGAACCAATAGAATCTTGGGCCTTGACCTCTGTAAGAGGTCTGCACAACCTGTGGCCCTCCAGGTATTTTGGACTCCAGCTCCCAGAATTCCTGACCATTGGACAAGTTTGATAGCACTTCTGGGACTTGAAATTCCAAACATCTGGAAGACCACAAGTTGTGCAGTCCTGTTCTATATATTCATGTATAAATCTAGACATTTTAATTTAAAAAATCCAGCCCAAAATACCTGGGTTGATGTATCCATGTATTTGTCAAAAAAGGAACCAACCTCCCCTTTCTGATTAGAATGGTAAAATGGAAGAGTTTAGTCAGTACTGAGAAAACCTAAAAGAAGTAATGGTCCCTCTGTTCTCTGCTGTGGCACCAGTTCTGGACTTTTTGAATGTCTGGATGGGGAAATTGTGGCAGCAGCTGGTCCCCTGAAGTGGCATTGGTGCTTTTTGTTTTCTGTGGAATGACCCTCAACTAATCCATGAGTCATTTCAAAAAATAATTTTAGTCCCTAGACCTGCCTTCAATTTATACATGAGGTCAACATATAAATTAGTGTGTGTGTGTGTGTGTGTGTGAATGTGTGCATGCGTGCATGTAATGCTGAACTTTTAGCCTTCGGGGACTTCATAAGAGATTTTCTGGTAGGCTGTTAAGCAGTTAGCAAAATATTATCTAGATTTGCACAGTTATAACTGCTTGGTGTTCATGTTCACAATCATGGCACTATTGTCATGATTGAAACCCTCCACCCCACCAACCAACAAACCATAACAACCAATAGCCACACTGAGCAGTGGATATCTGCTGTACTGGTGATCAAGGTGCATCAGGAAGATGTTTCCAGTCCTTTCTCACCAGCAATCTATTTCTGCCCTTTTCTCGTCCTATAATGTAGAGTTTGGCCATTATGGGTAATCTTTAAGTAAAGGGTCATGTGCTTGCATCTAAGTTATTGTTGTTGAGGGTTTTTTTTTTTGCAGGGATCTTGATTGCAGTGGCTGCTGCCTGGTAAATGGGAATAGTGGTGGGGGTGTCAAACTAAAATTCATTGTATAAAACTGCTTACACATTACAGAAGACCATACAGGATTCCAGCCAACACATATTATTTCAGTGGGAAAGAAATAACAAGGCAGATGGGATCAGCCAGTTGTTTGATAAAGAACTATTGCAATAACATGGTGGCTACTAAGACCAGAAGGAGGGGTGGGTATAATTAGTGATGCTGTTAGCTCTGCTGTCACATCCTGGAAGTAAATTGAATTTTCAAGCATAAATACCAATCACTTTAAGCCTTGAGGAGGTTTTATAGCATTTGATGACAGTTCAGCTAGTTTTAACCTTTATTTGGTCCCTGTCTCTTTTCAATGCCTCAGATGCTATGCCTTAAAGCAGAAATGGAATAACCCATCAATTTCCTTTTCTGCCGTATGGTCACAATATCAAGATCTTTCCATCCCAAAGGGAAGTAAGAATTTGTTCAAAATACCTCCTCCCCAGCTTTTAGTCAGGTAAAATAATGTGGAGCATCTTAATGATCCCTCTGTAAACTACAGAATTCTGTAGGAGGCTGTCATGGGATTTCAGATGGGATGCATACTTTTTGCCTAGTCTTTAAGATCTAGAAATAAGGCCTGTGGTCTCTTACTTTTTTGGTATGGAATTTTTGAAAGTTTTATCTCCCATTTTAGTTTCCTCATTAGCTAGCAAGTTGTTTGAACCCTAAACCATAGTTAACTATGTGCTATGGAAAATACCCAGCTTCATAAATCAAAACTTGAGGCTGTCTTGATGCAAATAAACCACAGTTAATATTAACCAGTATTTGTCTTCTTTCTGTTGCTTGGAATCCAAGAGAAATATTCTGTTAGCACAAAAATGTTGCACTCACAGGTACCTAATTCTCCCCAATGCATGTGGAGAGTTTAACACACAGCCAGTTATATGCCTTGGGGTGTGGGTGCATGTAACAGAATCAAGTGCACTAATATGTATTGAACATCAATTGTTGGAACAGTAACCACATCCTGAACTGGTTCAGCGGGATAATACCCCCTCCCCAGCTTTTAGTCAGGTAAAATAGTGTGGCGCATTGCCATTTATGTGGCCAGTGCCAAGTTTATTACTTGGAAAAGTGACTTCCAAAACCTTGTTAAAGAAAACATATTTCAAAATAATAGGTTTATAAAATCCTTCTTCAGTCCCTCAGCTCCATGCCAATCCTTCTTTTAAAATACAGGGAGAGAAATTAAAATTATATTCACTCCTTCCCATTCAGTTCAACTTCATTAATCTATCACCAGAGGCCAATTCGAAGAGACAGAGGGAGGACTTGAGAAGGTACCCTTCCGAGCTATAACATCAAAATACAATTTCTGTAGTTGGTTGCACATTTGTAATGTGACTATCCTTGATTTATTTTAGTTATTTTGACTGGCCTGAGAAAGTAACATGATGCATTCCTGCAATATTTTAATGAAGGAGCTACCAAAATTGACATCTAAATCTTGGCTATTATACCCAAGGTACCAGCATTGTTGGCTCAGACTGTTTTATATAGTTTGAAAAATGACTGACTCTTGTAAAACTTTATTTGGAAGTATCTTACTGTGGAAAAAAGTTGGGCTCAGATTATTTGAAAGGCTGATTTTTATTTTTTTTTAGAAAGAAGTAAGATGTATCAGTCTGGAGCAATGTTTGTAATTATAAAATGGCAAATTCCATTTCCCAGGTCAAAAGCAGAATGCTACTTAATAGATTTGTGCATAATTTCATTTTTAAATCAGATTTCATTAAAAAAATTGTAAAATCTGTGCATACAAAGCGATATTCAAAACATGCAGAAAAGGTGTGGGGGGGATTTAGAAACTGAAACATTCACCAATAATTTTCTTTAATGTTCTATAACATTTGAATGTCTTCCAAGCTCAGTTTAATTTTCATTATAACCATTAAGCAACTTTGGTAAAGCGAGAATATAAAGTGCTTAAAAACCAATTATTTTACTTTTGAGTTTTGCCCCATCATCACCTTAAGGTAGGCGGGACTACATTTAATGTGTGGGAAACTCAGCCATCTTAAATGTAGTTTAAAAAGGCGAGACCCCTAGTGGCAGAGAATGCAAAAGGCCCTACTGTAAACTACATTTCCCAGAATGCAATGCTTCTCAGGACCCAAATGATAGCTGGTTGCAGCAGTTGCCACTTAGAGTTACAGTAGAGTCTCAGTTATCTGACATAAACAGGCTGGCAGAACATCGGATAAACAAACACGTTGAATAACCCAGAGTCTACTGTAAGAGGTGGCCAGGCTCCTGCTTCTGTAGCCACTGCCGGCTTTGCCACTCTTCTTGCTCGCTCACCCACCACCCCTTATTCACTATTAACCAGGGACACAGTCCAATGATTGAGCAAGTGAGGGAGGGCAAGCGAGTGAGCGAGTAAGGGTGGCATGGGCAACAGCAGCAGCAGAAGCAGGAGCCTGCCACCTCTTCCAGTCTCCTGCTTCTGTGACTCTCCCTCCCTCACTCACCCATCCTCCCTTGCTACTCAGTGGGCTGAATCCTGGTTCTGTGACCGGGATGTGGCCTGGTGAGTAGCAAGCAAGCAAGGGAGGACAGGTGAACGAGCAAGAGAGGGAGGGCTGAAAGGTGGAAGTAGCAGCAGAAGCAGGAGCCTGGAAGAGGTGGCCAGGCTCCTGGTTCTGCCGCTGCTTCTGCCTTTGTGGCCTTTTATTAAATTATTATTATTATTAAAATTTATTTGTACCCCGCTAGCATCTCCCGAAGGACTCGATGCGGCTTACAAAGGCCAAGGCCTCAACACAACAGCAGTAAACAACAACAATACAAAAGAAAGCAAATTAAAAACATAAGCAATAACAAAACATTACACTATTACACAATAAAAACCATGGCCGGGCCAATGATGGGTACAGGTTAAAAAAGTGCTGGGTGTGACAGGAGGTGTATTGGAATTCTGGGCAAGTGCAATGTGCAGAGAGTCTTAAACTCTAGTAAAGTGCTTCTGGGACAAAGTGCTAGGTTATCCTATTCTGGAAAGGCACGTCGGAATAGCCAGGTCTTCAAGTTCTTCCTAAAGACTGCCAACGTGGGAGCTAGTCTAATGTCTTTGGGGAGGTCGTTCCAAAGTCGGGGGGCAACCACAGAAAAGGCCCTATCCCTCGTCTCCACCAAGCGCGCCTGCAACGCAGGTGGGATTGCAAGCAGGGCCTTCCCTCCCTCCCTCACTCACCAGCCCTCCCTCGCTTGCTACTCACTGGGCCACATCCTGGTCACAGAACTAAGACTTGGCCCGATCAGTGAGCAAGCAAGGGAGGGCAGGTGAGTGAGTGAGCAAGGGTGGCAAGGGCAGCAGCAGTGGCAGAAGCAGGAGCCTGGAAGAGGTGGCCAGGCTCCTGCTTCTGCCACTACTGCCACCTTCTCTTGCCCGCTCCCTCACTCACCAGGATGAATCCCAGTGGCAGAACCAGGACTCAGCCCGGTGAGTGAGCGAGTGATGGAGGAAAGGGCAAGGGAGCAAGTGAGGGAGGGCAGGGAGGGTGGCAAAGGCATCAGTGTTGGATAATACAGAGTGTCTGATAAACGGAAGTTGGATAACTGGGGCTCTCCTGTAAATAAAATTATTGAATCTGCAAAGAGGACTAAAGTAAGCAAGCATCAAACAACTTTGGCAAAGCTAAGATAACATAAAGTGCTTTAAAAATATTCCTTTTACTTTGGACCATCGCCAAAAGGAAGGCACTGTAGGTGGAGCCAGCCAGTCATTTACAGTTAGTCTAATGATAAATAAAATTATTGAATCTTCAAAGAGGACTAAAGTAAGTAAAGTATAGTATAAATCTGTGTTGAAGTTATGTGGTTGTGTGTCATAGAGACAGGTGGACATTCAAGAGGATTGTTATTGTTGATTTTGGGGGAATAGTTTTGGCCTAACTTTTAAAAATCTCCAAACATCTGTAGATGCGTGAATCTTTCTGCAACTTGTGGGCATTGATGCCCTCGTTATCTTGTGCATTGTATATAAAATTCAAGTAGATAGCTCTTGCAGTTTTTTTTAAAAAAAGATGTTGTTTATAAAAATTGAAAATTCACCAGAATCCATGAATAAGCAAAACATTATGAAACTTGATGAGCATAGAGTGGTAAATGTGTTCTACCATTGTAGCAAGTTTCACCCCAATAGTTTTAAAAATGAGGGGGATAGGAGCCCCTGAAGTTTCCCCAATGATAGTAATTATTGCATTAATGTGCATGCACAATTACTGTAATGAAATAGTAATGATATTTTGTTTGTCTCATTATAGTAATGGATTTTTACTAAGTATACTTTATAAACACTTTAGAAATGAAGCTCCAGGGCCCCTCAGTTTTGTAAGTACTTTTGAACCATATTTTAATCAATTGCACATGTCTACTACCTTATATCAACTGATGTATTCCACAGAGAAGATGGGTTGTACCTTTTTATACACAACTGACAGATTTCCAGTTTTATCTCTTTGGCCAGGGGCTATAGGATGATGCTCCCAAGCCCCTCCCAAGCTTTTAAAATATTAAACAGTCTACTACTGTTCCTCTGACTTACATAAGAAATGCAAGATTCTTGGAGGAAAGAGGCAAAACCCTATCATTCTCAACTGTGAATTGACTAAAAATTACCCCATATCCTGATTTGTGTCAGGAAAAAAACCAGAAGTATTCACTGGGAGATATTCAATGGGATCACATTTGTAGAAAGTAAAGTAAAAATCATCTATAAGAATAGCAATAAGGAATATTTTCTTTTAAAATGTACCATAGTGATGGTTAATGCCTAAATAATGAAATAATTGTCTGGCTTTGTGCTTTCTGTAGCATGGACAAGAAGAGCCTGTTGCTCATAGCGACAGAAAGAAGAAATTGTTTTTCAGATGGTGAGAGAATGTTCTCCTCTAATCAGAAAAAAGCAGCTTGGAAAACAAGGGACCACATCCATAACTTTAGATTATCCCTCAGAGCAAAATGCTTCAGTAAACATACATCTTGGCTGACTCTGTTCTAGTCTTAGTGCCCATGCTATGAACAAATATGAGAAAGGCACCTTACACCACAACCTGTGTACTTCGAAATAATCGCCTTTGAGTTCAGTAGGGTTTACTCCTAGATAAATGAACAGGATTGCAGCCTTGCTGACTGACAGAGATTGTAGCTACATGCCCTTTGTAAATAGCAGCCAGAAGTAATTTACCAGATGAGATTTAAACTAAAATCTGCCAAGCAGAACTAAAGCCAACTTCCAGCACAGTATTTAGTTTTTTCCCCACACCAAGCATCCCTGAATTGAGAAAATAATGGTTTGCCTTGCATGAGAGTAATCTTAAAGACAAACTCATGAAATGTGTGGAAACAGAGTTACAAGACCTGGCTGGAGAATGGGAGGTGGGTGAAGAAGGAGAATTTTGTGATTGTAGAAGGGCTGATATTGAGCAAATTTATCCTCAGCACCAAAATAAATAACAGAGTTGTGCTTATCTTTTCTCAGCATAATCACATTTCACTTGCGTGTCTGGAACAATGCTTGATGTGTTTTCTCCAGCTTAGTGTGTAGCTGATTTGGTGGTTGTCTTCTTCTTCTTCTTCTTCTTCTTCTTCTTCTTCTTCTTCTTCTTCTTCTTTTTCTCTTCAAGAAAAAAATAGGCTATTTCTGAGTTCTCTTGGGTGTAACTCAAAAGGATAACTTTCAGTGATAAATCATAGGACCTCATCATTCCCTGTCCTACTACACTTCATCAATGCAAAGAGGACTAAAGGAAGTAATAGTATAAATCTTTACTAAGTTGAAGTTATGTGGTTGTGTGTCATAAAGATAGCTAGACACTGAAGGGGATTGCTGTGGTCACTTTTTTTTGGTGGGGGGATAAATGGTTTTTTTCTATTTTTTTTTTAAAAAACACAAATCTGTGGATGTGTGAATCTTTCTGAAATTTCTGGGGATTGACCTTGTGCATTGTATATAAAATTCAAGTACATAACTCTTGTAGTTTTTTTTTAAAAAAAAGTTTATTAAAAACATTGAAATTTCCCCAAAAATCTATACATAAGTGAAAAGGTCTGAAATTTGGTGGGCTAACAGGGGTAAAGGTTTTCTACCATTGTAGCAAGTTTCACTTCAATAGCTGTGCAAATGAGGGAGAAAGGAGCCCCTGAAAATTTCCCAATTATAGTAATTATGTGCAATTACTATAACAACATAGTAACAAAATTTTGTTACTCTCATTATAATAACAATTTTCACTAACTATACTTTAGAAACACTTTAGAAATGAAATGCCAGTGCCGCCCCCCCCCCCCCCAGTTTTATAATGACTTTTGAACCATTTTTTATGGATCACACATCTCTAATAGCTGGATATGGCCACCATACTAATTTCATACATACTGTTTGTGTTTGTATTGTTTCTGCCTGTCATTGTCACTATTGTAGTGCTAGTGCTTTGGTGTAATAAATTTGCAGAGTTCTCTTGAAGGGTTGCTGAAAGTGGTCCTTGGGATTGAATTTATGAGTAATCTTTTGCTTTTGTGGGTTATGTCATTTTTTCAGTCCTAAGTGCTTCTGTTTGGCAAACAGGATTTGCTGTAAAGAGTGGTAGAAACCAAACACTATATCTCTTAATATAACACATAACTGTCAGAGAATATATCCCATACATTTTTTTCTTCATTTTATTTCAGTGCCAAATAGTTGTAAAGAATTACTTTGAGAGAGAGAGAGAGAGAGAGAGCGCATGCACAGAAGTAGGCAGCACCTGATATAGCTGCACCTCTCTGAACAAACAAACAAACAAACAAACAAATATTTGATCCCTAAATGTTCCAAACATCCTCCAAGAAACATAGAAACATTCTAATCACATGGATGTAGGGTTGTAAAGAGGCCTTTTGTATTATAAAAAAGTGGCCTAAATGTCAGTTCTTATTCACCTCCTCCTAGGAGTCATGTCTTCAAAAAGAAATTGGCCTGAGAGATCTGCTGGGGTTACAGATATGGGCTTAGAGGACTGCATGTATGCCATAGCCTGAACTTTGCTTTAAAGAAATATGAGAGGCATGATACAATGTGAAACATAACCGAATATCCCACTCATGGTAGGATTGTGTGTGTTATCTTTATTCTTTGTAGTTTATTCATCCTTGACTTCAGCTTGGCAAATCTGTATGGTGTCTTTTCATTGTTTGCAGGCACACATCCAAAAAAACAGTGCAACAATTACTTCTGAGCAAAGGCTTCCAGCTTCCTTTGTCAATCAACCGGGTGTTCTGATTACTTCAAACAGGACCCTGTGGCATACTATACTGCTACCCAAAAGAACTGCCTGAAGCAGTTAAGCAGCCATGAATGCCCTGCAAAGGAAAGAGAATCTGTGGAAATTCTCCAGTATGGCCTGGATAAAACAATATCAACCCCAGCTCGTAATTCACTTTATGGCCTGGAAGATTAGGTGTCTTTAGTTCATGCGTGCAGAACCATTGCCCTGCAGATCTTTTAGATGTCTAATGTAATCCATTGCATTTTTTATTGTCAATGGGGGTGATGGAAGTTGAACTTCCAAGACCAAGGACTCCCCATCCCCAAGCTAAAGTAATATGGAGCATCACTGCTGCCTGCTGTGGTTCCACACAAAACAATATAATACGCATCACCTTCCTACCCACACAAAACAGTACAAGATAGCTGATTGAACATTAACTATTATAATTTATTCATCTCTCTGGAAAATAACAGGAAAAAAGACCTTTTATGTATTAAAAAAACTCTAAAATTATAACTGTAAATAAAGAACAACACTCAAACACACGGGAACTCCAAACAAAAAACAATCAGGGACAGCTAATCACCTCTCAACAAAGAATTCCCCCAGGCAGTAACAAGCCACACCTAAAAACTGTCAGGCCATCAAATGCTAATCGAGGTGCCCAATTGAAACATTCACACCTAGCTCCAACAGACAAGAGTTCTTTTTCTCACGCTGGACTTTCCACAGATGTATAAACCCAATTTTCCTAGTTTCCAACAGACCTCACAATCTCTGAGGATGCCTGCCATAGATGCAGGTGAAACGTCAGGAGAGAATGCTTCTAGAACATGGGCATACAGCCTGAAAAACCTACAACAACCCAGTATTGGGTACATTTTGATTGTCAAGTTTTTGGTGTGGGTCATGCCTATGTGTCAGTTATCGTGTTGTAAGTACAAATTAAACAATTTTGATCCGACTTACGAGGACTAACGATAATTTTGCACATCACTACTGGCAACCCTAGATTGAATCTACAAAGTTGTAATCAAAGGGTTAGAAACTTTTGGGGCTTTGGCAACAAACTTCAGTTTGGGTTAGGCCTTGGTTTGCACAGGGTGGGGTGAAAGCAAAATAGTTTTTACCAATTTGGACTGTATCCTGCTACAGTTTAATTCTTTTCAAGAGAGATTTCAAGTAAAACAACCCAGCATGTGAAACACAGCTTAGTTCCATGTAACAACTTCTTAGCCTTTAAGTACCTGATGTCTTTTCCCCATGAAACCTGTGATTCAGTACAGAACATCTGTTGATCACACCTGTCCCATCTAAATATCGTGGAAAGCATCCCAATTTGTCTTATGCTTTTTACACCTCATGACTGTGATCTTGTATTTTGGCAGATTAGGACCTTTTTCTTTCACATTTCCAGCTGAAATAGCAAGAAAATCCTATTTACCTCTAGAGGTTGAAAATGTTATTTTTAAAAACCATTGCAATTCCAAGAATACCACAGCAACATGATTGCTGAGTGAGTTGGCTGGGGAATTTTGGACATTATAGTTCAAAAATATAACTTTTTTCAGCATCACCAAATAGTCTTCATGCCTTTCAATTTTCCAGGTGTCCCCTTTCAATTCAGTTTTTCATTTACCGTTGCTCCACATTTCAAGCTTAATATATAATTTTGAGCTGAACCAGCAAAAAGGTTTTATTTCTGTAATTTTAAACTGATTGACTTTTGTTTTCCACTTCCTGTTGCTTTATAACTGTGTAGCCTCCCTATGAATCTCAGCACAGGTACCAGCAATAGTGAGAAATAGTACAGTAATTTTGTGAAAATAGGGCCATTGGTTATTGTTAGTGTTACAATTGTTATGAGTAAGGTGCAAGGTTATTGCATCATTTGTTTAAATTAGCCCAGCAGTAAATGTTCATAAGGCTTTAGAGTTTTGTGATTATTTCAAGGCAAATAAACCATTGTTATCTTCAAAACATACCAAGAAATCCAAATGACTGAACTTAGTCTTTGCTGGAACTAGCAAATCCAGTTTGATAGGGTAAATCTAACCGGTTTTTGAAGTAGAAAATTAATTTCATGATGCAGTGTCAACTCATGGCTTTTGTTATCAGTAAAGTGATGTATCTGTTTTGAGATTTAGTTGAAGCTCCAAGGTGCTGAATTCATGTTGGAGCTGATTGCCTTTAACCCTATGTAAAGAGAAGATGGAGCATAGCTCTCTACCCAAGAAGTTTAACCATACCCTGGCACCTGTCAAAGCCCAAGAGGACTCAGTCCTGCTTCTGATTGCCTGTTGGGAGAGGAGTCAGTGAGTGAGGAAGCAATGCATGTGCTGGGGAAGCAATTGTCCTTAGCTCATAGAAGGAAAGAACAAAGTATGTACACACAGACAGAATATACTCTTCTCTGTCTTCCCTGGAGAACCTAGAGGAGCTCCATTAGATTATTAGTTCCCAACCTTTGGTCCTCCAGGTGTTTTGGACTTTAGCTTCCACAGTTCCTAACAGCTGGTAAGCTGGCTGGGATTTCTGGGAGTTGAAGTCCAAAACACCTAGAGGCCCAAAGGTTGGAAACCCTGATATAGATCATGTGAATTGTATCTACACTCAACAGCAGTAAGCAGCAGCAGCATTTCCTCTTAGGTTTTGAAAGGTGTTGAAGGCATGATTTTTGATAGAACACAAGGGGTTAGAGATTAGGTAGCTCTGTACCATCCCTGCCCCTCACCCCAAGGACATAAGCATATTATTTACACCACACATATGGGTAGATATGTCACTAACAGGATGCTGCTCCTGGGGTAAATTCACCACCCCAATAACATGGAAGCCAATAGCTTGGAAATGTATAGATGAGACATACATACTAATGTGAATTAGTCTGTAGAATTGCTAGAATTTTAGTCACAATAAATAATTGGCAGTGTGATCACATGTATGTCTACATACCTGTATGTCTCATAGGACTGTGACAGTATTACTGTTCATATTAGACTGCCATATTATTAGTGGATGCACGAATAACCATAAATTGAAGACATCTGGATTGAAGGTTGAGCAAAATATTTTTGCTCAGCTGGGATTCCAAATTCTTGCACCACAAACACCTGATCAGGAAACACAACATTTAGGGAGGACCACAATTACTTAGATATCACACAGTGGACCGTCCTTGATCAAAGCCCTGAGTGGGACAACATTTCACCACATTCACACTTACACAGATTCTCCATCCCCAGTTGTGGACCAGGCAAAACAGGACCACACTCAGGAGAATGATGGGCTCTTGGACATATCTCAATGGTTTTTCCTTGACAAATACACCAGGGATGTTGATGAGGAGGAGAAGGATAACACTTTAAACCTAAACAATCCATTTCAACAGGAACATTTTTTCAGGGGATCTATACACTGCCTTGCACAAAAGGGTGGGGGGTATCAATCCTCAAAGGAAATACGTCTTGGTAGTAGGTAGCTCCCTCCTTAGAGGTATGGAAGCTGTCATTTCCAGACTGGACAGCATGACTTGAGAAATATGCTACCTCTCAGCTGCAAAAATACACCATGTCATATAGAGGCTCGCCAGGCTCCTCAAGCCCCATCACCCTCCCCCTTCCATGTTGATTCATATACAAACCAGTGGCACTGCTAGGCATACCCTTCAAAAGATCACAAATGATTTTGAGCTCTCAGAACAAAGCTAAAACAGTGTAATGTACAGATGGTCTTTTAATCCCATTTCCCCATTGTAAAACGCAGCCCTACAAGGGCCAGAAAAATAGTACAGGTTAATAATTGCCTCAGAAAATGGTGTCAAGAAGAATGCTTTTGGCTTCCTCAATCATGGCCTGCTTTTCCAGGAGGATGGCCTACTGGCAAGGGATGGGGTGCACCTCACAAAAGTATGAAAACTCCTTTTTGCTCACAGACTCGCAAACCTCATCAGATGCACTTTAAACTAGGTACACTGGGGGAGGGGGACAACAGCCTCGTGAACACTACTTTTTCAATGACCAGAGGGAACCGTCAAAAGGCTAAATAGAGGGTTGCACGAACACAAGGACTAAGTAGCAAGAGCACAATTATCCCAAATAAACAGCTCAGGGGAAGGTCCCAGGAGTTTACAGGTCTTTACACTAATGCACAGAGCATGGGATATAAAGAAGACAAACTCCAAATTTTAGCACAACACTTCGCCTACAATGTCATAGGCATCATTGAAACCTGGTGGGATGACTCCTATCACTGGAATGTAGACATTGAGGGCTATAACCTCTTTCACAGAAACAAAACAAAGGGCAGAGGAGGGGGAGTAGCCTTATATGTCAAAAGCAGTTATGCTGCAGAAGAGGTGCAAGACTGCAATCTGGGAAACCAGATTCAAAAAGACCAAGGGAACCGGGACTCAAAAAAATCTTGTTGTGGGCATCTACTACAGACCTCAGAGCCAGGATGAAGAACTCGATGGAGCCTTCTGTCAACAGTTGACCAAACAAGCACAAAGAAGAGATATAATGATCATGGGTGATTTCAACTATCCCAACATTTGCTGGAAAACAAACTCAGCCAAAAGTACAAAGTCCAACAAATTCCTCACTTGCCTTGCATGTTATGGTCCAGAAGGTAAAAGAGACAACAAGGGGATCAGCTACTCTTGATCTCATCCTAACAAACTCAGAGGACCTGATCAATGCTTTCAAAGTGGTAAGATCATTAGGGGCATGTGACCATGTGCTCCTGCAGTTTGTGATACAAAGGAAAGCTGAAACTAAGACAAGTCAAACATGCATTCTGGACTTTAGGAAAGCTGACTTCCAAAAAATGAAGGAAATACAGAGCGGCAGGGAGTTGGACTGGATGGCCTATGAGGTCTCTTCCAACTCTATGATTCTACGATTCTGTCTGAGTGCTAGCTGATCCAGAAAGCTCACTGGATGAGTTTGAGCAAATAACTGCCTGTAGCACGCACACGTGATGTACCTCATGGCTGTCTGATAATACTAGGAAAACTATCTACATAAATACAATGAGTCACTGGATGAGCTCATATCTTTTGCCTGAGTAGTGCAATACATTTTTTCTGCTCCTTCTGAATGATAGTATCAATTACAAGGTTTCTTAAATATTTGTCTCCTGCCATGAAAATCCTATTATTAGCATGCCCTCCAGCATTTTACAGAATAGAATCAGGATATGTATGGCCAAGATGTTAAAAATTATTTATGATAAATAGCAGTCAAGCTAGGAAGGACTGCAATATTTGTTTTTGCCTGAATCTACTGAGTTTAATGAATCTACTGAGAAGGGCAAGATACTACCTCCACCCATCCTCTACCACCCCCAACACTTTCCTAGTTTGAACAGGTTGCAGTAACTGACATAAGTAAGGGGGAAAGAGAGAGGGGAGGACTGGAACATTTTAAAACTGACTTTAAAAGTGAGATTATAGAGAATTAATTGGGGATAACTCTGCCCATTGAGGACAGTAGGAAGTTATACATTAATCTTATCTAGAGTAGTCCCATTGAAACAATGGGGTTTAACTACAAGTTGACTCACTGTTCAACAATTGATTCAATGGGTCAACTATTGTTTGAGAGTAAGCAATATAATTTACTGGTGTTTATTTAATTTTTATCCCATTTTTATCTGAACATTGGATTGAAAGTGAATTAAAACAGTAGGGGGCACTGGCGCTTTGTTTCTAAAATCCTTTCTGGATTTTGGGGATAAAAATTTCAAAACTTTATGAAACTTCCGAATCTTCGTAAGTACTTCAATAATGGCAGTCGCACTTGTGCATTAAGGAAAACATTACTGTCAGTGAAGAAACTTGAGGGGCTTCTCTTGCCCTCATTTTTGAGCTATCCTGATGAAACGTGCTACATTAGTAGTACACATTTACCACTGTTAGCTCACCAAATTCCAGAATGTTTAACTTATCCATGGATTTCTGGTGAATTTTCAATTTTTTTATTTTAAAAAATTAATAATAAAATATCTTCCTGGTTTGAAAGGATTATTTCCTTTTTCATTGTGTGGTCTTTACTTTGAAAGTAATTGTTATACTCCTAAAACTTTGTTTGTTTTTTTGTGTGGCAAAAACTGTGTTAAATTGGTGGAGAATCAACAAAGCAAAATGTGCTCCTTTGTCCCTTGAGCAAAGACGGTTTTCCAGTGTAATAAACTACAACAATGTTTTTATGACAGAACCAATTAGAAACCAATTTATAACCCAGGAACAGAAATCATAGTACAGACACCATCAAGTGACATCTGGACCAGGCAGAGCAAATTTCAGCCCTCAAGGTGTTTTGGACTTCAACTCCCACAATTCCCGACCTCCTTTCTCCAGGCACATAATTCAAACTCTGACACCCAATTAATAGCTTCTCCTTGACACACAACCAAATAACTACAATTTAGCACAGATTTATAGTATTACTTTCTTACTTTAGCCCTCTTTGCAGATTCCATGATTTTATTTGTTATAGATTGATTAAACACCATGATTTGCTGTTGCTGCCCAATGAATTCTGGGAAATGAAGTTTAGCGCAAGCATATGGCTTAAATAAAATTACTAAAAATGGGGCTCCTATCTCCCTCATTTTTAAAGCTATTGGGGTGAAACTTGCTACAATGATAGAACACATTTTCCACTCTTTGCCTATCAAGTTTCATAATGTTTCACTCATCCACTGATTTTTTTTTTTGAATTTTCAACGTTTTTTAAAACAACATTTTTTAGCTATCTCCGCCTCTGTCAGCCCTGATTTGGCTGGAGAGGCATGAAACATGTTTGGCTTCACCTCTCAGCAGGGCTTGGTTGCCCTGTGAATTCTAGTTCCAAACACATCTGAAGCTTAAGAATCAAAGGCTCCTTTTGATTCAATTTCTTAACTGGGGGGGGGGGGGCAGCAAGCAGGCATGTCAGAATTCACTTCAAAAGTGCTAAACACCTGAACTCAAGAGTATTTCTGCATCAAATGCACAAGTCTAGTAGAAAAGCAGCCATATTAAAATCAATTAAAATAGATTTTAAAAAGCTGTTAAATTAAAATAATAATGGTCAAAATATAGTTAAAAGTCTTTCTGTAACAGGCACAATGTTCATATTTGTTGTGTTTCAGTGGAAAAAATGAGCAGGGGCCAACCTAATTTCTCATGTGAGGCAATTCCACAGTCTGGCAGAAGCCACTGAGAAAGCTTGCTCCCAGTATGTCTGTGATGGCCATAGGGCCAAATTAAAACCTTCCTCTGAATATCTTAACACTTAGGCCACCTCATATTTGGAGACCCATAGAAGAGAGTCAGGCAGCCTTCCACATGTTGTTGGGCTGGAACTCCTGCTACTCCTATCAATTGTTGGCTAGGTTGGTTATGTAGTGGCCAGGTGGGGAAAAATAATAATGATTATAGAAATATATTTGAAAAGTTGAAAGCTTACTTTGGGAGCATTGGAAAAAAGATTTCTAGGTAAAGACTTAACTGGAAATGTTTGTTCCATGAGATGAGAACAGATGAAAAGCTTCATAGGTCACAACCAAGAAAGTTAAATATTAAATGGAACATGACATTTGAAACAATAGTAAATTAAGGTCACAGGAGAGAAGGAACTGTGCTTGGCAAAAACACAGGAAAAATAACTTAATTAAGTAAATTTCAAAGGGACAATAGGGCTAGGGCATTTATAGGTGAACGAGCGTCACCTTATGGTCAAAAGAAGTAAATAACAGGCAAAAGTTAGATGCATTTTAAAATAGAATCTTTGTGTAATAGAATCGAATCAAATCAAATAATCAAGAGTTTGAAAGTAATCAATACAGAATTAATGAGAGTTAATAAGAATAAGGATAGATAGCAAACTTACTTAGAAATGAGTATGATTAAATGTATGCAAAGTTGGAAATTGTTTTTAGGTTGAATCAGATCAAATCACGTCATTCTTGGGGTAGGACAAAGGTAAATGGGAAGGTAAATATTTGGGGTTATGGCACTTTGCCAATGGGATGATGTAAATGATTAGGCAGTGTGTACGTGGCAAGGGGAACATACGCATGTGGAAATTGGATATTCGCTCTATAAAGACCAAATGATTCGGACAAAGGGGGTGCACTTCAGCCGTGTTTTGAAGGCGGTGCACCCTCTCCCTAGGAAGAGAAATAAATCTGGAAAATTGGGAAGCTGTCTCGGTCTTTTCTATTTCTCTGCGATCTCCACGAACGGGGGAATTGGAAATTGGCATTTTGAGCCGCAACAAATGGTGCCGTGACTCGGATCGGGGGAACGTAGGAGAAAAGAAAAGGTAAGCTTTTTTGGAAAGGCTAATGCTTCTCAGGTCGTGGGTTGGGTGAGGTGTGGACCAGGGAGAACGAAAATGGGTACCCACATACACAAGGAGAATCGGTCTGCTCCTGGTCTGTTCCTTTCCCGGCCTCATGATTGGGGGGCATTGAGAATATGCAGCTACAGTTCCAGAGAAAAAAAGGAAGCTGGCTTTTAAGGTATAGGTATGGCATGCCAAAAGGGGTTAAAGGGGGAATACTTCAAAGAGGTACTGCAGACCTCAAGTAAAACCCCCCGAGTGATTGTTTTCGACACAGAAAACACACTCACAGGTTAAAAAAAAGAATACCCTTCCAGGGGGAAAATGATAAGTCTGTTTTGTGTGTTGTAATTGCCTTGATTTATGTTCATGTCCATATGCTTAAGCACTTCTGTATGCTCATTTCTTGCTGCTTTGTGATACTATGCACATGTTTGTGTATCAATGTCTGTCTTTATTGTAAGATGTGTAGGTACAAATGATTTCAGGCCTCCAGGAAAAAGCCAGGATGAAAGAAATAAAAGAAAAAAAATGAGAAAAATGAGGAAAAAGGAAATATTATGTGTTATATGATGAAATGGTGCCTGTCCTTTGGGACAAGAAAAATGTCCATTCATATTTTCTGGAAAAACTTTGGATGCATGTGTGGCTAGCCAAGGAAAAAGTGAATGTGTGAAAGCTGTTTATGTTGGGGAAAAAGAAATAATCTTTACAGGTTTCAAATAAAAAGGAAAAGAGGATAATTCAGGAGAAATCTTGAGAAAAGATACACATGACGATGGAAACTGCCAAGTTTGTATGTTTTCATGTGGGTAAGCAAAAGCCGAGAAGGACTGACAGGTATGTGCAGAAGGTATGTGCAGGGAAGTAAAGAAAAAAAGGGAAGATATAGGATCGATCACAGGAGAAATGTGGTTGCCTAGAACAGGGTAGAATTGTAGTGAGAAACGCAGAGAGAGAATATAGAGGAAGTGGTGATGAAATGATAGGAAGAGAGAAAATGCTTAATAACAGAAACCTGAAAATGTTGAGGTGTGAATGAAGAGATCCCCTTTTTAAGAGTTTAAGGTAAATGTGTGGAAATATTGCAGTTTGGAATAAGTGAATGCATGTTTGAAATCAGATTTGGATGCAGCAAAAGTTTGTGTGAGGACGACTGTGGGAAGACAATTTGATGGGTTAAGAAGAGAAATTAATTATGATATGTTAAGGGTATTCAAGAATGGCCACTTGAATGCTTTTACCATAGAGAGGGAAACTTTTTGGAAACTTTTAGGAAAAAGGAAAAATTGGAAACTAGTTTTGAAACTGTCCCATACAAAAAAAGGTAGTGATAATTTAAGATACATTGAAAACCATAAAAGATTTTGAAAAAAGAGCGATGAAAGATTGAATGCGATGAAGATATTTGCTAAAATATTTTATTACTTGACACGTACACCCCCTCTTGGAAGTCCAAAATGTTGGCAACTGAATTGATAAGTATATGAAGATAAAAGAGGGTAGTCTGATGTGGAAATGAAGGGAAATTATACATTAAGGAGAAAAGTACAAAAATTTTGGAATTGATATTAATTGCATAATTACATTTGACTTATTACAGTACTTCTTGTTGTGCCAAGAGACCCAGAGTGGCTGGAAAAATATTGGAAGTGTGATCCCTGTGATAAAGAGTGGAAAGGGTTTGATGAATTCCCACTGCTACAAGGAAGTGCCAAATTGTGGATGAATTAAGCCTACTCAAAAGGAGATAATACAGTGACTGACCCTGATTTACAATTTAGGAGTTGATTGACTGAATAAAAGAACTAATTACATCGTACATAAATAAGAAGATATTTCAAAGACTTAAAAATATAAGAGGATAAAAATTGCTCTGAATAAGAGAGAGCCAACATCTGAAAGAAGAAAGAAGAAAGAAGAAAGAAGATTGAATGAACTTTCAAAGTTGGGAGTGGGCTATTGTGGGATTACTTATTGTTTTAGGACTAGTGTGGTTGTGTTATAATTATAGACATGTTTTTTGGGGGAAAGCGTATTCACGTAGGCATGTGGTCTATCTGTTACCTTATTGAGTTGAGTGTACTCATCCCGAAGGTAGTACAGGGGGGATGGGAGCAAAACATATTCCATCAGATGATTCAGGATATAGCAAAGGAGACAGAAGTTACTGAGTGTTGGATTTGTAGTCATGGACCCACTTCCCAGCGTGAGGGATGGCCTCTAAGGGTAGGAACATTATTAAGCCAAAAAGGATGGAGCAACTTACAACCTAAAAATTATGAAATGTCTGAGACCTTACTTGATCCAGGACAAGCTATAGTGACACATGAAGGGACCTCTCCAGAGGCTCCAGCGTGTATTACTTGGGAAAAAGATGAGAGATGGACACAAGATGAGGGAAACCCTCTCCACACACACCAAATAGAACTTGGTCATTATCCCAATTGCAATCTCCTCCTCCATGTATTCAAAACAGAGGCTACTGAGGACATCAGCCTCTTAGCCCGGTTGGAACATTCTAAAAGGATGAAAAGATCCGATAGTGTTGTCACACCAGAATTGGGTACCCCCATTAAACCGGCCCAAGCAAAAGCTGCCAGTAAAAGCCGTGACCCACCAAGGACCCCCAGCAGGGAAGTACCGCAGGGTCAAAGGGAACCACCCAATGAGAGACCATCAAATGAGGGACCACAGCAGAGTCGAGGTGAACAAAATCCTGTTAGAGTGGTAAAGGAGGTGGAAACCCGCCAGGCTGTACCAAAATCTCTGGTAGCAAAAGGGGGATTGCCCCCCGGCCTGTATTGGATCTGTGGACAATGGGCAGGAAAGATCTTACCGCCGTTCTGGGCCGGAACTTGTACGATCGGGACCCTTATGTTAGCAGATGTGACAATATATAGGGAACAACCCTCCCAAATGACTTGGAAAAGAGACCACCGACTAAAAAGGGCTTATGATGAAGAGATTGGATATGATCCGGACCAAACTTATTTGAATGAAGGAGAGAGGTTGGGAGCTATTTTGTTTCCTGCTGCAGGTGTGGCTCTGAATATAAGACAGATTAGAAAACTCTCAGCCCAGGTTGAAAGATTGGCAAATAAAACTGTGGCTGGAATAAGGGCTCTGCAGACAGAAGTTGATTCCTTGGCAGGAGTCCTAATGCAGCACAAACTTGCATTGGACTACCTATTGTCTGCGCAAGGAGGATTATGTGCTTTTCTTAACATTCCAAAATGTTGTCACTATATAAATAGATCAGGAGAGATTGAATCTGATATAAGTAAGATACAAGAGATAGTATCAACTATCAGGGCTGAATATGCCCCAAAGGGAGAGAATGTTTTCGGATGGTTAACGTCTTGGTTGCCAAATTTACAGTGGTTAAAAGACCTGGTTGTCATCGGATTTGTGGTCCTGATAATTGTTATTCTAATTATGCTCCTATTGCCTTGTGTAATAGCCTGCTTAAGAAATATGATTGAGGGGATTATTGTTGCTGCGAATGTCAGACAGGGAAAACAATTGCAAACTATCATGAGTATGGAATTGGAAGAGATGCAGAGACTGACCAGGGAAGAGAAGGCGATATAATTTAGGATGTGACTCCGATTATTCTTCGAATTTCTCTTCGTCACAAAAAGGATTAGGGATTGTAGTGGCCAGGTGGGGAAAAATAATAATGATTATAGAAATATATTTGAAAAGTTGAAAGCTTACTTTGGGAGCATTGGAAAAAAGATTTCTAGGTAAAGACTTAACTGGAAATGTTTGTTCCATGAGATGAGAACAGATGAAAAGCTTCATAGGTCACAACCAAGAAAGTTAAATATTAAATGGAACATGACATTTGAAACAATAGTAAATTAAGGTCACAGGAGAGAAGGAACTGTGCTTGGCAAAAACACAGGAAAAATAACTTAATTAAGTAAATTTCAAAGGGACAATAGGGCTAGGGCATTTATAGGTGAACGAGCGTCACCTTATGGTCAAAAGAAGTAAATAACAGGCAAAAGTTAGATGCATTTTAAAATAGAATCTTTGTGTAATAGAATCGAATCAAATCAAATAATCAAGAGTTTGAAAGTAATCAATACAGAATTAATGAGAGTTAATAAGAATAAGGATAGATAGCAAACTTACTTAGAAATGAGTATGATTAAATGTATGCAAAGTTGGAAATTGTTTTTAGGTTGAATCAGATCAAATCACGTCATTCTTGGGGTAGGACAAAGGTAAATGGGAAGGTAAATATTTGGGGTTATGGCACTTTGCCAATGGGATGATGTAAATGATTAGGCAGTGTGTACGTGGCAAGGGGAACATACGCATGTGGAAATTGGATATTCGCTCTATAAAGACCAAATGATTCGGACAAAGGGGGTGCACTTCAGCCGTGTTTTGAAGGCGGTGCACCCTCTCCCTAGGAAGAGAAATAAATCTGGAAAATTGGGAAGCTGTCTCGGTCTTTTCTATTTCTCTGCGATCTCCACGAACGGGGGAATTGGAAATTGGCATTTTGAGCCGCAACAGTTACAGTTTTCAGGACTGACAATTCAGAAACATCTAGAGGACCACAAAATTCTCACCACTGATTGACATGATTGACTTTTAAAGCTGCAATCTTACACATACTTACTGCAGTTAAAATTAAGTATAAATCAGAGCTTGATAAATTACTTTTAAGAATAGATGTAATGGTATATTGCAGTTATTTATCACTAACTAGTGATGGGGTGATGCTCTGGTGCCACAGACATCCCCATAACACTATGGATGGGTTCAGCATTGCATTGTATTACTTCTTCTTAAAAATAACTTTTTTGACTCTGGGTGTATTGAGTTTAATGGGGTTATTCTCAACCGACATATACAGAATTGTAAGAGGCTTAGGTCAGCAGCTTTTATTTCACAGAAGGAGAAAAGCAAAAAAAAAAAAAAAAAACCAAGAAAGAAAGAAATGAGAAATGGTTTCTCTGAGTTTATCAGCTCTCAAATGTCTTTCGAAAATAAGATTTTCCTTCAGGGGGGCTCTAATTTCAGCATATAAAAAATAGGGGTGTGCAATTTTTTCGTTAGTTTTCATACATTGTATCAGATTTGTTAAATTAATCCTTACAAGGCAATATCTGACATGTGGGTGTGGCCTGTGTCAAAAACTTAAGAATCAAAACTTACCCAATATTTTTTGTTTGAATTTTGTAAATTTTGGAAGCCTCCCAAAGTCAGTTTTATTTTCAGTGCAAGAAAGCAAAGCAAATGAACACACACACACACACACAAAGATTATACATTTTCTACTCTACTTTTGGACCTGATTTAATATTCCTAAGCTTCAAAAATGGTTTCAGATTTCTCATCAAGAAAGGAATTACATTTGTGAAATACGTTGGTGATCTAATAATCTCAGGCACTTCGGAGAATCAATTTCTCCATTGTCTTCTCATTCCAAAGGAAAGTCAGCTATCCACATATACCTTTCTGGATTCCAGCAGTAATGTATTCTGTAGCCTTTGTCTCAACAATAAGAATGGAGCAAAATCTGAGAGGGAACCAAGATAACTTGTTTAAATGATATTTTTCCAATCCTTGTGGAAGCATTACGAAAGATGGTTTGGTGAGAATGTGTTACCACTTTGGTTCACCATGATATAGGGTTTCAGGTTAATGTTTAGAAGCAAATCTCATTCCCTTTCACCTTTTAACTTCTACCAGTTGTTTTGGATATAAGTGCAGATCTCCTTCTCAGTAGCATAAATCTTTCTGACTTCTTGTCCCCAGGTAAATAAAATCTTTGAAAATAGAGTTCTCTTTTTTTCTTATTTCCCTCTGGAATTTGCAACAGGTATTTATATTAACTTCTAGAAAGATTGATCAACACAACTATATTCTAGAAATACATTGTCTCCTATTTTGTTCATTTATGTTACCCTTTTGGGGTTTTTCTTGACCAGATGATGCTTGTTTACTAAAGGAAGAAAAAGCTTGAAAGAAATGATACTGGTTTTGTGCAGGACTTGTGCCTCATCTGCAATTGCCTTGTGTAATCATTCAAATTACCTGGATTTATCAGCAAATAGATGAGCAAAATCTCACTTTCATGCAGAAAAAGACTGAATTATTGGACCTGGCACCTACAGGATTAGCTCTTTTATTCTATTGCTTTTGTAAAATACTTGATGGCAGAAATGCCTTTTGAGATATATAAACATTCAGAGCCCTGTTTTGCTGGATATGAAATAGGTTTACTTATCTACATAATATGCCTCATGAAGAGAAGCAAAATCCCACATTTGTGGTGAACGGAATGCAGTAAATCAGATATGCAAATACTAGCTGCCTGGGGTTTACACAGCAGACCAAGCTATGTGTTAATATCATGAGAATCTCTATTTTCTTTTAAAAACAAGATTCTGACCTTGTGGCTACAGAGAAAAATCTCACAAAAAGGTGCCTTAAGTATCTGGCATGAATCGTGTATAGCAGTTTTCTCTGCATCATTTACTACCTTTTCATCTTTTTCTCAGTGACCTAAGGAAACACACTTTTGCTCTTACTTATTTCTCAGTGTTGTTGGTTGCCAAGTCATTTCTGACTTCTGGTGACAATATCATTGGAGGTTTTTTTTTTACAAGATTGATTCAGAGAAGGTTTGTCATTGTTTTCCTCTGAAGTTGAGAGAATGTGACTTATCCAAGGTGAACCAGTGAGTATTGGTGCCAGAGCAGGTTTTCAAAACACTGGTTTCCTGGATTCCCAGCTCAACACTCAAAGTATTGATAAAAAACAATCACTTAATGACATGAGGCCCAAGGCAGATTACAACAAATACTTTATGCAAGGCAGTGCTTCCAGAGACATGACACAAAAATTTAGTATACAGATACTAGATTGTACCAGGTTAAGTCAGGTTCAATCTCTGCTCTATCTATTTAAAGGATTGGGTTGTAGAGAGTGAGAAAGATGTGTGTTTCACCTTGCCTGTTAGAGCAGACAATAGATAGAGGACAAGAATTGTCCAGTTCTCCTGTTGTTGTACTCCAGTTGGTGGATACCATCAAGTAATGTTAAGAAACTCTAGAGATGTTCCTCAATGACATCAGTAGGGTCTCATGATTCTCATGCTAGCATGAGATGAAGCAGTAGTAAGTTTGAATTGGCTATATGTGTAGTCTGTCCCAAAAATAATGAGAATGGTTTTTGGAACCGGGGGGGTGGTGGTGGTGGTGGTGGTGGTGGTGGTGGTGTAGGCATACAATTTGACCTTCAGTTGAGTCTACACCTTTGTAACAGTATGTCAGCAAAGCGTGTAGTTGTTTTTGTGTCTTAACATGAGTAAACATATAGATGGATCTGGAGCAGTGTCCTACAATTTCAAGAACTGATAACGATGTGACTTGTGTGAAGGCTGTTCTGAATGCTTCCACATCCATATTAAGGCCCTGATTTGTCTTCATGCAATTTCTTTCCTCAAGCTCAAAACCCACCTTAAATTACAGTATTTAGGACAGTTGAAAATATCAAGGCAGTTGCAACATCTCAAGTGAAGACTTCTTCCATTGTTATGAAAAGTGGCAGCACAGCTGGAATCACTGTATTTGATCACAAGAAGCCCATTTAGAAGGAGATAAACTGTAATTGCATTTATGTTCAATAAAAAATCAAATATTCTTGTTACTTATGGGACAACACATGTATATATGTGCATATATGTGTTTGCATGTGCACATGTGCACTATGCATGGTCATGTATACATGCTGTCTTTTGTCTTGGACAAACATGGATAATATCCAGGGGTCCACAAGGTAATATCTGACACATGGGCAAAGCCTGTGCCAATAACTTAAGAATCAAAATTTATCTAATACCTACAGTAATTTTGTTTGAATTTTGTATATCTCAGAGGTCTCCCGAAATCAGTTTTATTTTCAATGCAAGAAAGCAAAGCAAAGCCAAATGGGTTGCCTTTCCTCCCTAGATTAATGGCCTCTTGCCATTAGGTGAGGGAAGTAGCAGGGAGCAGAGTTCGCTGGGAAAAAAATCACAGAACTCTGGTAAATGTAAAACTAATTTTATTTTATGTATGCACTAAATATGGAAAGTGTGAAAGGCATAGAACCATAGAGCTGGAAGGGAACTTGTGTGTTATCTGTCCAATCCTCTGCTCAGTAGAGGATTTCCAGCTAAAGCATCCTCAGCAGGTAGCTGTCCAGCTTCTTGTTTGAAGAAATCCAGAGAAGGAGACTTCTCCACCTCACTAGGCAATTGATATCATTACTTAACTGCTCTCACTGTCAAGTAGTTATTTCTCTTGTTCAATTGAAATCTGTCCTTCTGTAACTTAAAACTATTAGACCTAGTTCTATTTCTGAGGCAAAAAGCTCTTTGTGGCAATCTTGAGGTAGTTAAAGGGTCGGATCATGTCACTCCTATAGCATCTCTTTGCCAAGCTGAACATGTCTAGCTATTTTAACTTCTGCTCAGATGTTTTCTTATCATCCTCACTGCCCTCCTCTGAACCCACTACAACTTGTTTATATCCTACTTAAAATGAGGTTCCCACAGCTGAAAACAGTACCGCATTGCAGAATATTATGGTACCATTACTTCCTTCAGCTTGAAAACTGTGCTTCTGTTAATGCAGGCTGAAATAACATTTACCTTATTTTCTACAACACCACACTGCTGGATTATTCTATTATTCTATTATTATTATTATTATTATTATTATTATCACAATCAGCATAATCTTTTTTTCATATGTAGTACCCTATCCTATTAGGAGCCCCCGGTGGTGCAGTGGGTTAAAGCACTGAGCTGCTGAGCTTGTTGATCGAAAGGTCGCAGGTTCGATTCCGGGGAGCGGCATGAGCTTCCGCTGTCAGCCCTAGCTTCTGCCAACCTAGCAGTTTGAAAACATGCAAATGTGAGTAGATCAATAGGTACCGCTCCGGCGGGAAGGTAACGGTGCTCCATGCAGTCATGCCAGCCACATGACCTTGGAGGTGTCTACGGACAATGCTGGCTCTTCGTCTTAGAAATGGAGATGAGCACCACACCCCAGAGTCAGACATGACTGGACTTAATGTCAGGGGACTACCTACCTACCTACCCTATCCTATACCTGCATGTTTCATTTGTCTCTGTTGAATTTATTTTATCAATTTCAGCCCAGGTTTCTAGTTTATCAAGTTCCTTTTGAATTCTGCTCCCATTTTCCAGTCTGTATCATCTTCAAATTTCATAAGGATTCTCTCCACCTCATCATCTAAATCATGTGAAATGAAACTGAAAAGAGTTGGCTTTAGGACAGAATCGTGTGGCACCCTTTTTTGTACTTCCTTCTAGTTTGAAGCACACCCAATGATGGCAATTCTCAGAGCAAGTTTCCCAAACATGGATCCATCAGATGTTGTTTCCATCTCTTCCATATTTACTCAGTTGATAATCAAAATATCATGAGAAACCTTACCAAATGCTTTCCTGAATCCAGATCAAGGACATCAGAAAATTCCCACCATGTACTAAACTAGTAATCTCTTCAAAAAATGGCAGTCTTCTGTAGGAACCCCCCAATCTTTATTGTATTTTCAATTGTGTTTTATTTCATTGTGTAATGGGTTGAAATGGTCCATGGACTCAGGCAGATCTGCATGAAATAGTAACTGCAAAATCTTCAAACTGCAACCCAGAATCCTATATATCTACTCATCAAATGAACAGCTAATAAATAGTAGGAGAATAAAGTATAATCCCTGTATCTGCTGGAGACCCCCCCCCCCCCGGTTGATACCTGAAGCCATGGATAATAGCACTGGAGCACCTGGAGAGCTACACAAACATTTTCAGGAGGGGATAGATTTTGGAATATGAGTAAGTGAAATTATGGATATCTAGTCCATGGATTAGGGAGTCATACTTTATTCTACATTTAAAACATTTTATAAAATAAGCTTTATACAGATCCTAAGCCCGCTGATAAATTTCTACTGATAATTTTTGCTGTTCAGGAGTTTTCTCTTTCTATCTGATATACCTTCTGTGTAGTGAGTCAGCGAGAGCACCAAGCAGCATACCATAATGAATAAGAGTTAACACAACTTTATAATGGTGCCTTCTCAGAAGTGCCAGCCAGCTGCTTGGTGTTTCATTCTTCATCCAAAGTTCAGTGACCTCTGAAGTAGGCCCTGCTGAGCAGCTGTCAGCACTCCTGCCACTTATAGATTTCCTGTCACTTGGCTCCATCATTGAGCCTCCTCCAGTAAGGCAGCTTTAATTGTGAATGCCTTTAAGCAGCAAGTGGGTCTGCATTTTCCTCTATTGTTCACACAAATGCAGAAGCAATGCCCATATGACATTAATAGAAATTGTTGATTCCCACATGTGAAGAAATGAACTTTCATCAGCAAATATGTTATGCTTTATCAGGATCCCAAGATGCTTGAAAAAGAGAGCAAAGACTCTTATTTTCAGACTACTCCTTTCTGTGTAAGACAGCAGTAACAGCAGTAACAGAAATTGAGAGGGTTAGTTGTTACCTTTTGATGAAGTTAACCCAAATCTGAATGACTGAAAGGGGTTATGTGGATGGTGGGACATGAGCAACAACAAGGAAATTCTCAAGAGAACAGTTTTCATGCAATTTAAAGATTTTTGTTCAATGACTGCAGGTTCTATATGACACCAAGCTTTAATTTCAACTTTTAAGGAAATATACAGATCACTGGATCCAATCTCCAAACTAGGTTAAGTCCACTGAATGGATCAGACTACAATTCAGAGGGGATTCAGCAGTGGGGCTACTTCCAACATGAAGGAGATTCACCAGTGATGTTGCCCCCCACTCTTTCTAACTAGCCCCCTTAAGTTCAGACCAATACCAAGAATGGATTTACCACCCCAGTGAGACTGAAAGCAGAATAGCCACTGTTTGCTTTTCACAATGGAGTTAAAACTCTTAACTGAGTTTTATTTCCCTAGCTGTTTTCAAGCATCATCTTCTGCTATTAAACAAACAGCACAAAAACACACTCTTAAGGCTTCCTGTGTTTTGCTTAGGACTACATTTGGTGAAATTGACTGAATAATTGATTTTTACACTTTCTTCCAAGTCTTTTGTTCTGCTTATATCATCAGTCCTCACAAAACAGAATTGATCTCATCTCCTTGTATTGTGTGCTTAATACTCACAAGCAGAATTAAATCAGGTACTGATGAAAGGCTTTCACATAAAATACTCAGGGACTACAATAGCATTTTCCCTCTTTATAAATGAGAAAAAATGCCATATTCCCCAACAAGACAAAGGGATATGCTTTATGCTGTTCCAATAATGTAAAAGGAGGTATATTTTGTATTTGTAATAATGAGGAAAATAAACAAAGTGCAACATACAGAAGGGGAAATAAAACAATTATTGATCACTTGCTTTGTGGGCCAGAAGTAATGAGTAGAGTAATGATCCTTTCCTTTTATTAAAACAGTAATTTACAGCTGCTTCTGAAATGGAAATGTAACTATCCGGCAACCATAGTATCAGGAAACCTCAATTTTTTCAAAAGAGTCTTTGGTCCTCCATTCTTTCAACATTCCCTGTAGTTGCAGATATTTCAAAAAGGGCACGAGGAAGGGGTGTAAATCTTCAACTATTTTTTTCTTTGATGTGATGATGTATAATTACTCCTGCTATGGGAGAAATGAATATTTCTCTGCCATATTCTCTGTGTATTTGGTCATCCCAAAACTTTGCTCAAGAATCATTTTGCACAAAAAGTGGTCCTTCACACAGTGTTTTCTGCGGATGTAATGCATTCTCTGTGTAGAATACAAGTTGGTGAAAAAAAGCCATATGTTTTCTAATTCCTGTGCAACACAAGAGGAGACAATGATACTAATACCAGTAGACAATTACAAAAACATGTTGTTTTTGTATTATTTTTCCCTACAGGCTTTCCTGACTTGCAGAAAACGTATTCTTGGATTTCAAAATGTCTATGAATAATTTTGCATGTTATTTTTCCTACTAACTAGGAGGTTCAGAGAATCAGCAAGAGAAGCCACACATTTGTTTCAAGAGCTAGTGTGATTTTTCACGTCCAATCCTCCACATAACATAAACTTATCTCTTTTTTTATTTTTCTATGGTGAGAATTGTGTCCTTCTTGTTCCAGATGCAGGTTTTGCAGCATTGGGCTTCTAGGAATGGGCTTCACAGAGTATGTTCCCCGTAACATTTGACAATTTATTTTTGACATGTACAGACACACAAACACAGAAATTGAGATCCTGAATTGGGATATATTGCACAGTAATGACTTGATGATTTTGCAAGATGTTTCCTCTCCTTCCTCTGAAAAAGGACTCACTTTCCTCCTGTGTTCCTTTCCACAGAAATGTGATCACCAGTGGAGAATGGGGAGAGATTGAGAAACATCTGACCATGGGTTTATACATAACAATGCCATCTTCCTCCTGGTTGCAGCTGCATAGTTCCAAACACTCCGCATCTTCCTCCAGGCATTAAATGGTTGAAGGAACTCACCCTTTTTCATCAGTGAGGAACTGTGTAAGGAGGTAAGCATTGTGTTCCCAAATACCTGAAGTCATCTTGAAAGAATATACATGTTCATAAATTACACATCCATCACCATCAAGGAATTGAGGTATAGATTTTCTTGAGAATCACTTCTTTTAAAAGAGCGGACAGATATTACTTCTCTCTCTCTCTCTCTCTCTCTCTGTATGTGTGTGTGTGTGTGTGTGTGTGTGTATATATATATATATATATATATATATATATATATTAGGCCTGGGTAACAACGGAAAAATTTGTTTCTAAAATCGATTTGTATTTGGGGGGTTTTTTTGTTTCGATATTTAAAATAATTACAAAATTTTCCTTTTAAAAAGTTCGATATTTACGAAATTTCGTAAATGGTAAAAAATTAACGAATCGATTTCCGAAACAATAATGAATCGATTCGTTAATGGCGGACGCGACCGCGAAATACGCTAAAAAACCTCCAAAACCTTCTGAAGCTTCCCTCTCCCTCTGTTGTTGACTGTTGGTGTGATATTATAATTTTTTTTCACTAATTAAACCATAAAACTGGCCCAGACATGCAGAAATAATAACGAAACGACCTCAAAACAATAACGAAACGAATACAATATCGAAATACGAAGCATTTACAAAACGTTTTTGAAAATTCGTTTTTTTAATAATTGCTCCAGAATGGTTTGTTATTGTTTTGTAATTGAAAAAATTAACGAATTATTAACGAATTACGAATTAACGAAACGAAACCGCCCAGCCCTAATATATATATATATATATATATATATATATATATATATATATATTAGGCTTGGGTAACCCCAGAAAAATTTGGTTCTAAACTCATTTTGTTTTTAGGGGGCCCTTGCGTTTCGTTTTTTTTAAAGAATTCCGAAATTTTCCTTTTAAAAATTTCGAAATTTCCATTATTTTATTTATTATAAAATGACTAAATGCCATAGCTTGCTGCTGCAGCCCAATGCATTCTGGTCAACAAGGACAAACATTTGTCAAAATAGGTTGAAATTTTACATATTAAAATTCTTCAGTAAATATCTGATGAACAAAGTAAAACTATGAGAAAAAAAGAGCATTAACAGAAGATCTGCAGTACTGATGAATAAGACAAAACATCTTGTAGAGGTGGTTAGAAGAAAAAAGCAAGTTTAGAGTAGGCTTTACGGAAATAGAATATTTTTAAGATAGACGGCAGGTAGAAATATTCAATGAAGAAAAGTAAAAACAGAATTTCTAATAATGTGTCAGTTTCATTGGCCCTCACTAATGTTCTAGTATTAATCATAAATCATTTTATTTGTTGAGAGCCATGTAATAAACAATTATTCTATAATGAACAATGCAGCTTCTGTTGGATTAGGGGTTATTTGATGGCATTGATGGTGCAGTTGCACTAACTCCCAAAATAATTTTGGATGCTGCAAAAGTCCTTCATCTATATAAATAAAAATGTAATGTTCGTTTGTGGGATTAACAAAATTCAAACATCACTGGGGGAATTAACACCAAATTTGGACACAATACAGCTATTAGGCCAATGTATGTCCTTCACTCAAAAAAAAAAGCAGAAAGGACTTCTACACTGCATGTCCACAAAGGAGAAACTGCATGACCACAAAGAGACCCATGGTCATGCCCCCTTCCTCCTGGCGGGGAAATGGCCAGCGGTTAAAGCATTAGGCTTTAGAAGTGAGGAAGAAGAGGAGGAGGACGGTGGATGGGCGCCTCAAGTCCCTTCTTTGTCAGCAGAAGCAGCAGCCTTTTGCCTCTTGGCTGCCCCCCCCTCCCTTTCGTCACCTCCTCTTCCTCCAAGATGCCCCGGTGGAAGCAGCAGGCAGGAGGGAGGGAGGGAGGGAGGATGGGAGAGAGACTGTTCTCTTCTTTGCCAACTCTTTTTTGCCTCTCTCCCTTCACTGCAGGAAGTCTGTTTGATCTGCTTGGCGGTCTCCGGCAACATGAGCATTCATTTAACACACACACACTCCTATTAACATCCAGACCGGGAGGTAGCTGCCTCTGCCACACTCCTTCTCTCCCTCACTCCCTTCCATTCTTTCCCCCCTTTCTTTCCTTTTCTTCCTTCCTTCCCCTTCCTTTCTTTCCTTTCCTTCTTCCCTCCTTCCTTCCTGTCCCTCCCTCATTCCTTCCCTTCTTTCTCCTTCCTTTCCTTCTTTCCCTCCTTCTCTTCCACTCTGTCGCTTCTTCCTTCTTCCTTTCCTTCCTTTCCTTCCTTTCCTCCCTCCCTCCCTTCCTTTCCTCCTTCTTTCCCTTTCTTCATTTCCTTCCCCTTCATTTCCTTCCCGTCCTTCTTTCTTCATCCCCCTCCTTCGTACCCTCCTTCCTTCTTCCTTCCTTCTCCTTCCTTTCCTTCCTTCCTTTTTCCTTTCTTTCTGCCCCTCCTTTTTTCATTTCCTTCCTTCCCTTCTTACTCTCCTCCTTTCCTTCCTTTTCCTCCCTTCCTTTCCTTCTTTCTATGTAAGATATAAATACAACATTTTATATATTGTTATATACATTAGTATATAATATGTTACTATTATATATTACTATATAATACAAATTAAATAGACTTACAGAATAGAGTTAGAAGGGACAGTCAAGAAGTAATGACAGAAGGAGGGAAAGAGGGAAGGAATGAAGGAGGGAAAGGTGGAAGGAGAGAAGGAGGGAAAGAAGGAAGGAAGGAAAGAAAGAAAGGTAGAGAAGCAAGGAAGGAGAGAAGGAAATAAAAAAGTGAAAGGAAAAAGACAGGGAAGGAAGGAAGGATGTAACCAAAGAGCAAAGAAAGAGAGGAAAGAAACAGGTAGAGATGGAAGAAAGAAGGAAGGAGAGAAAGGGGTGGAAGGTGGGTCACAGCAAAGCATGGCGGGTACAGCTAGTCTTCAATATAAATTGTGAATAACATTGGACGTGGAACAATGGCTTCAAACTACAAGAAAGGAGATTCAATCTGAACATTAGGAAGAACGTCCTGGCTGTGAGAACTGTTCAGCAGTGGAACTCTCTGTCCCGGAGTGTTGTGGAGGCTCCTTCTTTGGAAGCTTTTAAACAGAGGCTGGATGGCCATCTGTTGGGGGTGCTTTGAATGCAATTTTCCTGCTTCTTGGCAGGGAGTTGGACTGGATGGCCCATGAAGTCTCTTCCAACTCTATGATTCTATGTGAAGAAAAAGGAGCAGTGTTGTTTTCTGGAAAAATGATACAAAGGGAGATCTATTTTTTTTTAAAAAAAAAGTCTCAGAGAATTTTTTGTAGAAATACTAGAGGCACAATGGAGGATGCACAATGAAAGTGTCCTCCAAAATTGACACAAGAGTTAGCTACAATTTGATATTAACCTCAGTTGCCAGGAGAGTTGAAAAGTCATGCATACAGAGTCCTGAATTTTCATTTCTGCTTTAGAGCTGTGGGAAAAACCATTGTCTATTATAAAAACATATCTCTGTATGCATTCAAAATCAATGTTCTACCCTGTATGAGAAACTAAATGCGTCCTTAGCATTGTTCTTTACTTTGACTTCTTTTGAAGAATATATAGACCAAGAGAACACAAAAGAATTTTGTGATCTTTTTTGTAAGCTGCCCTTTGACTCAGAGGGAAATTGGGAAGGAAAAGTAATGCAGAGTTATAGTGTAAGGTGGTATCAGAGGTGTAAAGAAAATATAAGGGAAAGGAAGAAGGTAATAAGAAGCACACTAGCACATCAGCTAGCAGCTCTCTTAGAATTTTTATTCTTAGAACTGTCTATGAAAAGAGAACAAGATAATTGCAGATGTCAAAATATATCTGTATCATTCAAGTTGCAGGCTAAGAATTGATCCTGGAATAATCAATGTATGATAAAGAATTTTTGAACAAAGGTGATAATATTATCAAATCTAAATTTCATTGCTAAGAAGAGTATTGAAGTCTGTTTCTTTGAAATTTGTCTTGACTGTGTTTTTCAAAGGTGCCAAATGGATTTTTATATGTATAATGTGAAAATCCATTTTATACACCATCTTTCTCTTAAAATTCAATGATTTAGATGCATATATTTGTTTGATGTATGCTCTTTTCCCTTTGGCTCATTGCAATGTAAAATTTCAGTGACATACACTTAGAAACATTTTTAAATGGAATAAACAATTTCAATCCTAGGTAATAGTTCTAAGACTTCCTATGGGCTCGTACGTGTCAGAAATAATAGAGACACAGCAATTGCACCCAAATAGACCATTGCATTTAATTAATGCTAGTCCAACTGCAGGCTTGAAGACATAAAATAACTTAGTTCAAAGGTAGCAGGCCCTGTATTGAGCTGTTTTAGGTTGATGCAATATTCTTATGGATATTGTACTATCAATGAAAACAATGTTTCAAAACTCATTACAAAATTAGGGGCACTGGTGTTTCATTTCTAAAGTGTTTCTAAACTATAATTATTGAATATTTCGTTACTATAATGAAAGTAATGAAATTTTGTTACATTTTCATTATAGTAATTGTACAAGTGAGGAAAATTCAGGGGCTTCTTTTCCCCTCAGTTTTACAGCTATTAGAGTGAAATTTGCTAGAATAGTAGAACACATTTAACACTGTTAGCTCATCAGGTTTCGGAACATTTAGCTTATCCACTGAGGTTTGGGGAATTTCCAAAAATTTAATAAACAATCTTTTTTAAAAAAAACCTACAAGAGCTATTTCCTGGATAGGAAAAGATAACAAGAGATAATTCCTCCCAACTTTCAAAAAATAATCATACATCTACTGATTTTAGGGAATATTTTAAAATTTTGGCAAAAATTATGTGTGTGTGTTTTTTAAAAAAAAGTAAAAACACAACAGCTATCTCACTGAATGTCTCTCATATTATCCAATAGAACTTCTATTAAGGGATTTCTTCCTAGCTCAGCACAGAGATCTACTTACTGGAAGTATCAGTCAGTACTCGTCTTTAGAGATTCAACAAATTATTGGAACTCTGGCTGGCTGCTGTGGGACAAATCTCTCCCCTATCTTGACTGGGGCTTTCTGATGCTGAGCAGAATTTTGGGAAATGTAGTTTAGGGCAGGTCCTTTTCAATTCTCAGGGATAGGACTCCTTGCCTTCCCAAACTCCATTTCCCAGAATATTGTGCTTTCTCAATCTATTTCCCAGTGAACTTTGCTTTCTCTTGGCTGCTTCCCTTTCCTAATGGCAAGGGGCTTCCAAGATTTACAAAATTCAAACAAAAATGTATTGGGTAAGTTTCAATTCTGAAGTTTTTGGTGCGAGTAATGCCAGTGCGTTGGATATCGTGTAGTAAGTATGAATGTAACAAATTTGATATGAGTTATGATGACTAACAAAAAAAATGCACACCTCTAATAAATACCCATCCACACAAACATATTGTTTGTTCTATAAACTATTTTTATTCCTAAGGTGGGATATGTAGGTTTTACTTTTGCAGCTTCTCAACTATTCCCCCAAGCATTTCAAGCTTGGCTAGAGCCACTGGCTGGTTTTTTCTTTGAACTCAGGTCATCACAGTCCAGAAATCGGATGTCTTCTTGTGTTGAGATCATTATACATCATATCTTGGATTAACCCACTCTCCTTGGCTACAAACAGACATGGAAAGCCAGGTGAATTTGATGCTTACCTTGGCTGAAAAGGGATGCATGTTCTCAGAGTTACAGAATTCTCTCATTTTGAAACAGGACACAGATAAACATAGTAACAGCGATTTCATGGTATACACTTCACAGATATACAATGTTTCATTTGTTTCTGATTTTTTGCAGCAATGGCTTATACTGTTTTTAAAAAAATAATTTTATATAACATACATATTTTAACTACACAAAACTACATTATATGTACATAAAAAAGATGACATGAAAAGGAAGCCTTACTTCTACATATGAGCACAGCTACTTATTCTAATCAAAGCCTGAAGTTAATTCTGAGCCACATTCAACTAAACTCATTTTTGTCTACATTGTCTACATTTTTTACTCTTAAAGTATTGTTAGTTTGCTTGTCTTTGCATAGTCATGTAGTTTCGCCACCCATTCCATTCATGTTGGTATCTCATAGTTTAGCTTGTTTGGAAGTAAATAGTGTTTCTTTACATAACATTCCACACTTCTTAGATAAAAATGTGAAACACGTGGCCAGGCAACATCAGAGTGTGGTCAAGATGACAAAAGTAATTCATGAGGAGAAACAGAAAATATAGGAAAGGTTGCATTTGTCAGAACCTAAAGGGAAGGGTAAGATTCCACCAGCCCCTCTTGTTCTCTCTTCACCACTGAGCTAATGGAGTTCAAACTACTTTTTGACTTTGAACTCAATTTGCAGCAATTGCAGTAAGTTGAGAACTAATAAGGACATCATCATATCGAGGTCCTATTCCATGGAGCAGCAGTGGGATTAACCACACAGCGTGGTGAATCCATGAAGCAGTGGGGGACACCATTGCCCCACGCTCTGCATCACCTGCTGCATCCCTTACCTCATCCCGGGGGGGGGGGGGTTACCACCCAGCTTTCCCTTGCTGTTGTCTACACAACACAGGAAGCCTTCCATGTTCCAAGGGAACCATCCTATCATCCTGTCAAGATGCTTCTCCACTGACCCCCCCTGGAAGTTGCCTGATGTCGTGTGATGGCATCCAGTGGGCTCCGAGGAGGAAGCATTCTGGCAACATGCTAAGACACTGATTTTTCAACACAGGATGAGGTAGAAAGAGAGAAAGTGGGATGAGAGAGAGAGAGAGAAACTGGGACATTTAAAGGGAAGCTAAAGAGTGGGAAAACAGACAATCAATCAGGACTCTCCTTGTCAAGTTGGAACAGTTGTAGGTTATGCCCATGGTGCTTATTATAATTATATAATGGCAAAAAGAAAAAAAAGAATGTACCTAAACCAAAATTATTCAAAAATACCATATTGTACAATGCACACATTTCTGAATGAAATGCCTGCCCAATGTTCTCTGCTGACTATCATTGTCACATTTTAATTTTATGACAAATAGGAAGACCATCCTGTCCTTTTTAACAGGAATATAAACCTGTGGACCATAAAAGGTATTTCTTTATATCTTTGTTTTGGCAAACCTTTTGTTTATAACCATTAAGTCAACAACAGCTGGAATAACCTTTTTTAGCAAACAATATCTTCAGCTGAGGTTTAACTTGATTATTCTGTCAAAAGGTTTTTATGTACTCAACAAAAATATGTCTTCTTTCTGTATTTTCTGACAGGCCTCTAGTAGTTGTTGTTTCACACAGGGGAAATCCAAGTCAGACGGTCACACAAAGGCCCTTAATGTCAAGCACAATATGAATAGATGGTAAAGGGATATATATATATATATATATATATATATCCGTCCACATTTACACTTCACAATTTCTAGGTCCTAGAGGAGTGAACTGTAACTGAACAATTTGCAGTCCGAAACTTATAAACCTGAAAGTGAGAATGCTCTTGTGTTTCGCAGGCATCAATTGTAAATAAATAGTAATAAAAAGATAGCTTTTTGTTTAGTTTGCATTTGAAAATATACATACCTCATCCATATGTTATATTCTAATATGTGGATTGGAAGAGAATTTATTCTTTGGGTTATTAATTTCTGCAAAATTATGTCTGCTGTTTTTACATGTACAATATGCACATGTAAAAGCAATAGTACAAAAATGTACAATAGTCATTTGATTAGAATATGTTTGATTTTTGAAATCTATATACTAGATAATGTACATATCAAAATGCAGAGTTTGAAAGTAAGATTTTAATTTTTTGCAATTGGTTTTTATTGAAAACAAGTATTTTATTACAAGGAAAGTGGGGAAATATTATGAAGAAGATAGAAAAGTTGGAAATGAGCTGCTGGGCAAGGTAAAGGAGGGAAAGAGGAAAAAAGAAAAAAAGAAAAAATGGTTTCAAAATGTGGAAATGGGTTGACTTCCTTCTATTCTTTGGTGGTTGTGAGTTCATTATTGTTGGTCCCTTTATTGAGTAAAAAAAAAAAGAAGCATCCCTGCGTTTACTAGTCTTCTTGTGAGTGTTTGTTTAATCTATTTTTAGTTGTTTAAGATAGTTCTTTACCAGGTCCCAATTTGTCTGGTTTTTTTTTTTTGTAGGCCAAGGTTTGGGGTAATCCAGTAGGTAAGCTTATCCATATTCATAACCTCCATGACTTTTTTCAGCCAGTCCTCTTTTTTGGGGATCTCCTTTTGTCTCCAATTTTTTGCAAATGCAATTCTCACCGCGATCGCTAAGTAGTTGAAAAGGATTTTTTTCTCTTTGTTTTCTACTATGTCCAACATACCTAGCAGGTAGTATTCCGGTACTTTTTCTATTTTTCTATTTAGTATTTTTTTTTTGTATCTCTGTCCAAAACTTTTTTTACTTCTGAACAAGTCCACCAGACGTGGAAAAAGGTTCCAGTTTGTTGCCCACATTTCCAACATTTGTCCGAGGTTTTTTATAACATTTTGAGGTTTTATAAGGAGTTAAATGCCACCTATAAATCATTTTCATCCAATTTTCCTTTAGTTCAATCGCGTAAGTGTATTTCATCTTTTGGGTCCAATTTTTTCCCCATTTTTCTAATTGGAGTGAGTGGCCTATGTTAGAAGCCCATTTGATCATGCACTCTTTTATTTGTTCTGTTTCAGTAGTCCACTGTAGTACTTTTTTGTAAATCTTGGTAATCAGTTTGCTGTCTGACTTCTTTATTTTATCCCAAAAGGAGTTTCCCTCATTGAAGCCAAGTTTTTTTATCTGATTTGAAAATTATTTTGTTTGTCTGTCTTGAAACCAAGAATAGTTTTTAAAAGCCTTCTTAATTTCCATTTCTTCTTTAAGTATCTTTTCCATTTTTCTGTCTTTAGTAAGTCTTTATAGGTTGGCCAAATTTGCCAGCCCAATTCCCTCCTTTGAAAAGCCTCAAGGGGTGATAGCCATAATGGAGTTTTTGTATAGAGTCTTGATTTATACTTCTCCCGTACTTTAATTAGTCCTGCCCTTATATAGTGATTTGTGAAGTTCTTTTTGTCATACCAGACATATGCATGCCATCCCCTTCTCAGATCCGCACCCTCTATTGTTAGGATGCTTCTTTTTTGTAAAGTTGTCCATTCTTTGACCCAGGTTAAAACGCTAGCCTCATAATACAACTTGAGGTCAGGTAGGCTGAATCCGCCTCTTTTTTTTTTCATCAATCAAATTGAGTCATTTGATTCTCGCTTTTCTATTTTGCCATATGAATTTTGATATGTCCTTATTCCACTCCTTAAAGATGTTTATGTTTTTTATAATAGGTAACATCTGGAAGAGGTAAAGCATTTTAGGAAGGATGTTCATTTTGATGGTTGAGATTTTAGATGACTTTTATGTCATTAGAAAATGAATAAACATTCGAAGGGGGGCGGCAAGGGTCAAGCCTGTTTGGCAACGGCAACAGCAAGCGAGCCCAGTACCGGGAAGCAGAGGCAACTCTGCACTTACTTCCTCCACGGCCACCTCAAGAAGAATATAAACAAAGAAGAAATACGCTACGCAAAATAAGCGTGAGTAAGAAGGAACGAACTCATTCAATCATTCGCCATTACTCTCCTTAATGTTTTCTACTTACTCAAGGACTATTGGTGGGACTGATTGCATATGCAAATAAGCAACTCCTTTATTATTATTGTTTTCTAAGTTAAAGGCTATACTGAAAAGCTAATTAGTACAGACCAAGAGCGACCGAGAACAGAGAAGACAAAGAAATACAGTATTACAGGAAAATAGTATTATAGCAACAAAATAACAACGAGTGAGGAACTAAAAACAGCTAGAGGGAAGAGCTGGAAGAGGAAAATCCGGGATAGATAGAAGAATAAGAATAAGAAACCGCAAAGAAACCACAAAGAAGAGATCGGTATAATGTTATTAACAGGCTGAGCGGATTAAACACAAAGGAATTGCTATAGAGGAACAGTTTAAGCAAAATATTCTATACAATTCCAAGCCATCAGGAAGGGATTGCAACTGCACCCAACTACAATTAACAAAAGCTAATTAAAGCTAATTAAAGCTGATAGCCTACTCCAACCCAAGTTAACGTGAAGGGACAACAGCTGCCAACAACAAACGGCAGCGGAACTCCGCCAACAAACGCCAGCGGAACTCCATCAAACCAGCCCAGCAAATTGGGGAAAAGTAAATACAACAGATAGTAAATTAACAGTAAACTAACTCAGCCTGCCCGACAGCGGCGCGGAGCGGCAGCAGAGGGTGATCGGGATCGGGGCCCAGCGGCGGCTGGCGGCTACGCGGCGGCAGAGCGACAGGAGAGCGGGGAGAAAGCGGAAGAGTTAACATCCGGATGTGACGCAACATCTCAGCGGCTCAACGTCCCAGCGGAGGCACAGCAGAAGGAGCGGCCAGGAATCCAAGCCGGGCGTGAGGATAGGAGAAGTGAGGAACCAAGAGACCCAAGAGGGAGGGTGGAGGTCTGACTGCTTGGAACAGCGGTCTCACTCCCCCCCCCCCGAGGCGAGAGGCGAAGGCGCGGCGGCGAGGAGACAACATGGACTGACGATCAGAAGGACAACGCGGAATCGAGGAAGGACAGTGAGAACTGGGGGGGGGAGGAAGGCTGCGGAGGAGGGACGGAGGGAGGGAGGAGGACGAGAGAGGACAAAACTAGAGGGCAATACGGAGGATGGGAAGAGGAGTGATACCCTGTAGTGAGGGGTCAGAATGCTATGGAATGCTATAGACTTTCATAGACCACCTCAATAGACCTCCAAAGGCCACGGACTAGAACACTAGGAAACAAAATAGCCTCGGGGTGTCTTTCCTTCCCTTCCTCTTTCATTCGCCCCTCCCTCTACAAACACCAAACCTCCCCTCTTCCCTTTTTTTTTCTCTTCCCCTCCCTTGGGTTCCCCTCACAGGAGCTCATATACGGGTCACAACAAACATGTCCAACCCTAAAGGAAAACTAGACCCAAAAGATCTAAAAGATCTGAAAGACCCAAAGGGCTCCCTTAGGAGACATTCTGTGGCAGGGCCACTGGAGGAACCCAGTGTAAAGGAAGTGGGACCAAAAGAGCTAGGGATAAAAGAACTGTTAAAGGAAATACAAACTGAAATCCAAGGTCTATCTGCGAAACAAGATAAGCTCCAAACTGATTTTCAGGCAAGGGCAGAAAAACAAGAGGCGCAGCAAAAAGCTATACAAACAGAGATACTAGAAATTAAAAAGGAATTTAAGGAAGATATGAATATAATGAAAGGAGAAATATCTGAGGCATTACAGGAGATAAAAGTAGTTAAAACAAATAATATGAAGATAGAGAAGGCACAGATAAAAATGGAAAAAAGATTAACCTATATCGAAAAACAAAATCAAAGACTAGAAAGAGCACAGGAGAAATTAGAACAAAATGAGACCGAATACCAACTTCGGTTCAGGAATGTTACAGAGGAAGAGAGTGAAAACACAAGGCAAATTATAATAGATCTGTTAAACAAATTAATGGAAGTGCCGATACAAGAAATCGATAACGGAATAGATCGAGTCCATAGAATTCAAACGAGTTATGCAAAAAGAAACAAATCCCCTAGAGACATTGTCGTGAATTTGGTTAGAAAAAGGACTAGAGATGAAATACTGAAAGTAAGCCGCCAGAAGACTGTACGCTATAAAGAGTCCAAAGTAACAATATTAAAAGAATTCCCTCCAAACACATTGAATAGAAGAAGAAAATACTTCTTCTTGACTGATGAATTAAAAAAGCTAAATATCAGGTTTCGATGGGAAAAACAGGAGGGAATTATGACTACCTACCAAGGGGAAAGATGGTGGCTTACATCAGAAGAGAAAGCCAGAGAATTTTACAAAAAACTGGAAAAGGAGGCTAAAATCAGAACGACCCAGAGACCGGAGGAGAAAAGGAAAAAGTCCAAGAGGAAGAGAAGTAAATCCCCTGACATCGGCAGAATGACCAGTGATTATGAACTTGGACAAGGAGAACAGGACGAGGATGAGGACGATGGCGACATGGACCAGGACGAAATAGAAGAAAAAGATGGATGACTTTATACAAGAGGTAAAATTTTATTCTAATAACGTGAATGGTTTGAATTCCCCTAGTAAAAGGAAATCCATCTTTAGCCAAATAGTAAAGGGAAAGTATAATATAGTAGCCCTACAGGAGACACATATAGCGCAACGCCACACCGCACACTTAATATACAAAAAGCTAGGCAGAATGTATTATTCGTCAGGCCCAGAGAAAAAGAAGGGGGTAGTACTATACATAGACGATAATATTCCCTCTGAATGCATCTTCAAGGACCAGGAGGGGAGAATGCTAGGAGTTAAAATAATGATAGGATCAGAAAGTATACTGATCTGCAATATCTACGCACCTAATGGTCCCAAAAGGAAATTTGTGAAAACCCTAAAGGAAAAGATAACATCTGGGGAGTATAACCATCTGATAATATTGGGGGACTTTAATGGCATCATTAATCACAAATTAGACAAGACCACCCCTCAAAACAAGAATAAAACCACAAACACTAATACACTCCCGGGTTGCCTCCTGTCCTGTATGGAAGAATATGACCTTGAAGACGCCTGGAGGATACATAATGAAGGAATAAAAGACTACACATACTACTCCAATAGGCACCGCGTGTGGTCCAGGATAGACATGATCTGGACCACACGGTCAATCATAACAAAGATATCAGAAATAAAAATACTCCCAAGGGACTATTCAGACCATGGCCCAATAACAATGATAATAAACCATAAACAAGGACCTAGAAAATGGCGATTGGATGACAACCTGCTTAAACGAGAAGAAGACATCAAGAGGTATAAAGAGAAAACAAAGGAGTATTTCCAGCTCAATACCAAAGAAGAAACAAAGACAGAAACGGTGTGGGATGCATATAAAGCGGTGCTCCGAGGGCACTTGATTCAACAGAAAATAATCAGAAATAAAGTAAAAAAGCTACAAAAAGAGCAGACTGAAAAACAGATAAAAAATGCAGAACAAGATCTTAAAGATAACCCGGATAACCAGGCAACGAAAGAAAAGTTGGAACTCCTGAAGAAAGAAAAACATAGATTGGATTCCGAAAGGATGGCAAAACAATTAAAATTTATCCGACAACGAGAATTTGAAAATGCTAATAAAATAGGAAAACTCCTAGCCTGGAAAATTAGAAAAAAAACACAGCAACAACGAATTCCCAAGGTCAAAATAAAAGATAAAATCCTGATAAAAGACGCAGAGATAATAAAAGCATTCCAAGACTTCTTTCAAGATCTATATAAGAAGAATGAGACAAATGAAGAAGAAATAGTAAACTACATAAGCAACCAAAAGTTAGAAAAAATATCAGAAGAACAAAGGAATCTGCTAAACAAAGAAATAACCGCTGATGAAATTAAAAAAGCGATCAAGGGCCTACAAAATAACAGAGCCCCTGGTCCCGACGGATACACAGCATGCTTTTACAAGGCAATGGTAGATGAGACTGTAGATGCCCTAAAAAAAGTAATGAATAAAGTACTGCTAGAAGGCTCAATTCCAGAGTCCTGGAAGACGGCAGAAATCACCTTAATACATAAGGAAGGAACCGACAAAGAGGATATAAAGAACTATCGACCAATCTCTTTGTTGAATAATAATTACAAGATATTTGCCAACATACTATCAAACAGATTTAAAACCTTCCTTACAAAGTGGATTGGGGAAGATCAAAACGGCTTCTTGCCAGGTAGGAACATAAAAGACAATACGAGGATCATCTTGGATGCATTGGAATATTACGATATCAACCATCAGAAAGAAATGGCACTTCTTGCCATCGATGCCGAGAAAGCCTTCGACAACATCAACTGGTTTTTCTTCAAGACACTCTTCCAAGAGATGGATTTTGGTTTCCAGTTTAGAAATGCGATAAACGCGATTTATAAAGACCAGAGAGCCAAATTAATAATAAACGGGCTATACTCGGAAGAATTCCAAATTGAGAAGGGGACCAGACAAGGGTGCCCTCTCTCGCCGTCCATCTTTATTTTCGCCCTGGAGATCCTTCTAAGGAGAATAAGGGAGGACACGTCGCTAAGAGGGCTTAAGTTGGATAAGCAAGAACTCAAGGCCAGAGCTTTCGCAGACGACGTCATCTGCGTGGTGGAAAACCCGAGGGCAAACATATCTAAATGGCTGGAGGTAATTGAGAAGTATGGAAAGGCGGCGGGCTTTAAGCTGAACAAGGAAAAGACAAAGCTCCTACCCAAAAATATGACAAAACTTAATCAGGAAAAACTAGAAAAACTTACAGGAATTAAGACAACAAACAAGATTAAATACCTGGGAATCTGGGTAGCACAAAGAAACCTACACTTACTAAAAAACAATTACACACCAAAATGGCAGGAAATTAAGAAAGAAATGGAAGCATGGAGTAAATTGAACTTATCATTATTGGGCAGAATAGCGGCCTTTAAAATGAATGCCCTACCTAAAATGCTCTATCTTTTCCAGAATCTCCCAATCATCAGGAACAATAAAGTATTTAAAGAATGGGACAAGGAGATCACAAAATTCATCTGGGGGAAAAAAAGGCCAAGAATAAAGCACGCAGTCATGACAATGCAAGTCAACAAAGGAGGCTTTGGCCTACCGAATCTGCATTTATATCATGATGCGTGTGCCCTACTCTGGGTAAGGGACTGGACCAGACTCACCAACATAAAAACGCTGACAGTTGAAGGTTTCGACCTCCGTAAAGGTTGGCATTCGTACCTTTGGTACGAGGGGGAGAAAACCGAAAGCAATTTCGGGAACCACTTCATTAGATCATCAATTTTGAAAGTCTGGAACAAATACAGAAGATTCTACTACCATAAAACACCACTATGGATCTCCCCACTGGAGGCTAAACAACACAGATTGCTAGGATGGACCCACTGGCCATCCTACAAAGATATCCTATGCAAAAAGAACGGAGTAATAGAACTTAAAACACAAGAAGATATAGCCAACGAATTTAAGAACGTTTCGTGGTACCAGTACGCACAAATTAAAGAAAGCTACAAAGAGGATAAGAAAATAGGCTTTGGTGATGAAAACGGCCCATGGGAAAAAATCCAAAAGAAAGACAGGAAAATAGTAACATCCATATACCAAAACCTATTAGGATGGGCCACAGAAACAGAGACGATCAAACATTCAATGATTCAATGGGCTAAAGACATAGGAAAACCCCTCCATTTAAAGGAATGGGAAATAATCTGGAGGAAACGCCTAAAATATACTTATTCATCAGATCTAAAAGAGAACTGGTTAAAAATGCTGCATCGTTGGCACTTATCACCCCAGAAAATAGCAAAAATGTATAGGAACACAGATAACAGATGCTGGAAATGTAAAACGAAGGAAGGCTCTTTTTACCATCTATGGTGGCTATGCCAAAAAGCGAGAGAATATTGGAGGTCCATACACAAAGAATGTAGAAAGATCTTAAAACTTAACATCCCCATGCTCCCTGAAATATATTTACTAGGAATGTTTGACTCAAAACTGTTCCCGAACAATAATATGGAAAAATTATTTATCTTTTTTACAACAGCCGCAAGAATGATATATGCCAAAATGTGGAAACAAGACCAGACACCAACTAAAACCCAATGGCTAGGAAAGTTATTGGAAATCCAAGAGATGGATGATCTGACCTACTGGCTGCGCCATAATGATGGAAAAGGGGTGGCGATGACAGATTGGAACTTGTTTAAAGACTATATTGAGAATGAAACATGTGGATATACTGAACAATAAATGTAATGTTATGTAATGTCATGTTATAAAATGCTATAAAAGGGAAACTGCAATACAATGATCGTAACACGTACTGTTTTAAGGGAAGAAGAATAATATATTAAGTAGTGAAGGAAGTATAGCTATTGTTCTAATGTATAAAAGGAGGAGAGAAAATCAGTAATGATACTTCAAACAGAAAAAGAATCCGATACTGTGAATGGTTGATGAGGGGAAGTCGGTTTTAGCGGGAGGGGGAGGGGGGATCATTGGGGCACTGTCTCATGTACTATGTACTATATATAATGTATTGTCAGTCCTACATGTGGTGTTGTTGTTTCATGTTTGTCTACCTTTCCTTTTGTATCACTCCCCACTCTATATATATTTAAAATAATAAAAATATTTATATAAAAAAAAAGAAAATGAATAAACAATTTCTAAAATAATGAATAGTGTTTTAAAGGGTTTTAAAAATTACTCCAGGCTTTTGTAAGGCTTAAGGAGGCAAAGCTAAGGATGAAAAAATGTCCACATGATCAAGGAATCTACCTTTTTCCAGTTCCAAACAAGAGCTCTAAAATCATTAATTCTTTCCTGAGCTCCACTCAAATACATAAAGTTTTGAAATGAATTTGAGCTCATTAGCACACCAGTATACAATGTTTTGTTGACATTGGTGGTTACAATGGCCATGTAGGCTTTGGTCAGATGATTCAAAGAAGTGGCCACTGCAATTCATGGAGCCATCATTTTAGCAGAACTGTTCATTGTGGCTGTTAGCTAAGGCTACTGGGGCGATATCTGGCAAACCCCATGTTGTACATTGCTAAGTAATCAGACAATGTGGATCTGTGTCATCTCTGTGCCCTGCAATACTGGGATTGTATCTGATCCAGTTTCCAAGAAATTACTGATAATAGTCAGTACTATTGATACAGCAGCCAGGGTAGATTTGTTAAGGCCATCTTTGAAGGCACTTCCAAGACTTTTAGTTGTATGTCTTTCATCAAATCTTGTTTAAAAACTTCACTAAGACTTTACTGGCAAAGACCAATGTCACCAGACTGTGCAACTGCTTTGGCAACTATTTAAAGAGCCTGTACTTTCAATAAATAAATACAACAGAAAGCTCAGAGTCTGCAAAAATGTGCATATTATGTAATGTTAAGTGCAAAAATAAGTACATTTGAGAAATATTTAGAAAAAATGATCAAAAACTGGGTTTCTCAAGTTCCAGGAACCAGAAAATTAGAATTACAGACATGCGAGAATCTTTTCAGTTCAAGACTTGTTCTATAGAGACAATGCTTTCAGTGTTTTCAATAGAAAATGACAGAAAACATTTGTCCTTTGCAAAAAAAAAAAAATCCCCACCCACATATAAAGAGAAGTTTGGGGAAATGTTAATCATTGTACAATGAAACATTTGGTTGACACAAAAAATGTTGAAATTGTGTATATTTTCATAAATCAGTAACAGAACATCAGCCATGGAATGATTATTCTATCCCTAATTGAAAGAAGAACAAAATTTGAATAAATGGCATATTCAAAGTCCAGGAAAATTGTGAGTTAAAACAATGAGAACTTGTGTGCTGACAATGCTAGTCCATTGGAGGACATGGGAAAATATTGTATATAGTTTGTTACCTTTGTCTCCAGTTTGTTATAGCAATAATTTAAGGATAGCATAGAAATCAAATAAATAAGGAAAATCAAGTTACAAACAAGCTGGCAATTCCAATGGGAATTCCTGCATAATTGGAAAGACATTTAGACAATCCATTGTCAACACATGCAGCTCCATCTCTAAGCAGGTACACCTAGTAGTAGTCTCATTCCACTAGTAGTAGTCTCATTCCACTAGTAGTAGTCTCATGGACTAGCTAGTAGTCTCATTCCACGGTGCTGCTTAATTCTTAATGCCCAATGAGCAACCATGTTTGCATGGAAGTTCATAAAATGCAACCCAAGTGATATCAAATATTCAGAACTATTATAATGTTCTGTGAAGAGAGTACTGATACTTTTGCTTCTCTCAAGAGCATCATTTCCATTTGCCAATTTCATCTGTTTGTCTCTTCAGATTATATTTTTCAAGTGAATTCATCCAATGTTACATCTGGGAAATAAATGTAAGCAGAAGCTTGACTCTACATATGCTATTTTCTTCTAAACAATGCTAACTTTAGATACACGAGAAGTACACTGGATTTCAAACAAATTGAATTGAATTACATTAATTTATTTACAAAAAATGATCAAAAAGAAACTACTATTTCATGTCACAATGGAGTGGCAAATGGCAGAGAAAGACATTCTTCATCTAGCCATATTTGATTTTTCTTTTTCATAGTGTTTTCCCTCTTTCTCATTATTTTTTTTAAAGTTGACTTAAGTTTCAGTCTAAAGTCAAAATCAACAGCACAATTCGTTCTTCTTTTGACAAATCATAAATAAAATACATTGCTTAAGACGGATGTGTGGTGCTTACTGAAATAAAGATTGCTTTTAAAGAAGCAGTGAGCTGCTAAATAGAACCCCCAGAGGCTTCCCCTCTCCCAGATATTAATGTGCTGTACTCTGCTTCCTCCAACCACCATCTGTGATGCTTATTGACAAAGCTTCCTCAACCAACAAATGTTTCTTCTTCCATCTGCTCTGTTCTAAACTATTTTGCTATTGTGTTTGGTTAAAAAGTCCTACCACTGATAATAGATGTACCAATCATACTACATTAGAACAGACCTGAATTGATATAGAGTGCAATCCTTATACTTCACATGGTGTCTTAGCAGATATCTACTGACTAAGCAGTGTTATTATTTTCCAGATAAAGCCTGATTATTGAACTAGAGGTACCAGGCTCTCTGAAACAAAATGGCTCTTGCCTAAATTGATCCGAACAGAAATGTGTTGCTTCTCAAAGTCAGAAATGGATCTTCTCAATGCCACCTGATGTGCTTTTGTCCAATTTAAAGATCTCCATAAAAACAAAGTATCAAGCAGATAGTCGTAGTAGTAACAATTAAAATAATATATTTATTACTCATCTTCTCTCCGCATCTCTAAGCAAGATACAACATCATTAAAACAAAACATACAATACTATTAAAAATACAACAAGATACACAGAGTGGATATACAATTTGAAATCCACTGATAAAATGCAGATTTAAATTCACAACTTAAAATTGACTGGATAGGCCTGCTGGAAGAGATGGGTTTTCATTTGTGTCTTAAATTCTGACAACTAATGTAGCTGTTAAATCTATTGCAAGCTGGGTAGATGCAGGGAATGCCATGGATGTAGCATATCTGGATTTCAGTAAGGCCTTTGACAAGGTCTCCCATGACCTTCTGGTAAACTTAGAAATGAATGCGGTCATTGCTAATAGTCAACATGGATTTATCAAAAAACAAGTAATACCAGATAAATCTGATGTCCTTTTTCGATAGAGCTACAAGCTGGGTAGATGCAGGTAATACTGTGGATGTAGCGTATCTGGATTTCAGGAAGGCCTTCGACAAAGTCCCCAATGATCTTCTGGCAAAAAAAAAAAGTCAAATGTGGAGTAGCAAAAGCTATGGTTAGGCGGATCTGTAATTGGTTATGTGAATGAACCCAGAGGGTGTTCACCAATGCTTCTTCATCCTGGAAAGTGACAAGTGGGGTGTGGCAGGGTTTTGTTCTGGGCCCGGTCCTGTTCATCTTTATTAATCATAGAATCATAGAGTTCGAAGAGACCTCATGGGCCATCCAGTCCAACCCCCTGCCAAGAAGCAGGAATATTGCATTCAAAGCACCCCTGACAGATGGCTATCTAGCCTCTGTTTAAAAATCTCCAAAGAAGGAGGATGGTTCCGCCCCTATCCCCCTTTTCTTCTGCTTTCCCTTGCTTTCCGCCTGCTCACCTGATGAGTTCCTACAGCATGTACTATTGTGACCAGGTCTGGTGTCTCAAGAAGGCACAGATGGTGTACACATTTTACACGTGCAAAGGCACTCCTAGCCACCATGGAAACGTGAGCCTCCAGGTTCAAGACCGAGTCTAGGAATACCCTGAAACTGTGGACTTGTGGATTTAAGGGAAGTGTAACCCCATATCAGAATGATAGTTATTTTTTAAGTTTTCCTATTGAGTGCTTTTCAAGCAAGTGTGGCAAATATACAAGGAAGAATTTTATCTGATGGCTCCCAGAGATAGAGACAAGGAAGCTTTGTGATGAGGAACCAAGTGTCGAAATACTGCACATGAAGAGAGTGGGGTCTGCAGGCTATTTAAAACTTGATCAGCCCCACATATGCCACTTCAAGTCCTAAATATGACTCACTCTTCCATCCTTAACAAACTGTTAGCCTGGCCAATTGCTTTGCAACCAGGCAGGAACTCCCCTCCCCATTTTTGTCTACCCCATACTATATCAGGGAGACTTCAGCAATCTCCTGGATGGTTGTCAGGTGGCAGGTAATGAAGGGTTGAATTTAAGAATTCAGTGTGCAACTTGGCACCCATTTTGGTGAAGGGTATAGCCCTAGAACAGTCTCCACATGTCGGGGATCTTGGTGTGTTTGGAAGAAATATATACTCTTAAGGCAAAACTGAGGATTCTCTGTCACTGGGAACTCCCAAACTTTGCTATGAGTGCCTGAGGTTTATTTTTCAGTAAAACAAAAGAAGTCAAGCAGAAGTAAAAATACTTTGAACTTGAATGCCCCTACACTGTAGAATTAATGAAATTTGATAATACTTTAACTGCCATGGCTAAATGCTATGGAATCCTGGGGACTGTATTTTGGTGAAGCACTGCACTCTTCAGCAGAGAGAGCAAAATATCTTGTAAAACATTTAAAGTGGTGGTTAGGTGGAATCTCCTTTCCTGCAATTTGAATCGATTACTCCATTCCTTCTGGAACAACAAAAAACAAATTTGCTCCATCTTGAAATATGACTTCTTTTCAAATAATTGAGTATAGCCTCTATTCTCCAGGCTAAATAAACTCACCTCTCTTAAGCCGCTCCTTGTAGATTATGGTTTTAAGACTTTTTATCATTTTGGTCACCTTCCTCTAGACACATTCATATGAAGTGAAAGGCTTTCTGAATGCCCTGATATTGTGTATCTCTCTCTTAACACTTTTAATGAGGTTTTTTTTTGTAAGGTATCGAGAGAAAAATAAAGCAATACTTAGAAAACAAAACTCTCTCTCTCTCTCTCTCTCTCTCTCTGTGTGTGTGTGTGTGTGTGCATCTAAGTGTGTGTGTGTTGTGTAAAGATATTGATATTTCCCTTCAGAAACTCTATTTGTGAAACTTAAAGAAACATGCTTCATTCCATAACCTATAAAATAAGAAGGAATGGGAAAAGATAATTTTACATTTGATAACAGAATGCCAGTCAACATAAAAACACCAATATATGACCTGAAAAAATATTGCAACCTTCCATTCTGTGCTCTTACCAGGCTTCCCAAGGTAAGATGGGCATGCTTTGTTGGCTCTTGGATAGATGTTTCTATGGAAAAGCAAAGTGTTTTTAAAATAGGTATCTGGGTGTCTGTGCCCTTGAACTTACTTGATAAAATGATCCAGTCTATAGAGGCTATCACCTCAAAGGACAATCCTGGGAGAGGCAAAGAAAATCTCTGTGTTTAGCACAGCTGCAGGGCAATTGTTACACGTTCGAGAGAAATGATAAAAAGACAGAACATATTTTTTATTGTGTCTGACGAACTATTTCTCTTACAGACTGTTCCAAGAGCTAAAAGAAGATAACTTTGTATGTAGAGAAAATAAAATTGGGATCCAGCATTAGGTTCAGGAAAGTTCTTAAACATATTATTGATATGAAATACTTGTTTTATCTTTTTGTCACATTGGAGATTCCACAAATTTCAATATGGAATTATTTTTCAGTCACATATCTTTTTTATTCCATTATGAAGTGTCCAAGCACTCTCATAGTGTAGTGGTTTTAGTGTTGGAGTATAATAATAATAATAACTTTATTTTTGTATCCTGCCATCATCTTCCCGAAGGGACTTGGGGCTCCTTACATGGGCTCAAGCCCAGTCAACATAGTTTAAAATATAACACAGTAAAATTATAAAATAACAAAAAATAACCATCAAACAAACAACCAATGGCCTGACATATTAATCAATTACTGAGCTCAGGTGGGCGGGGCTGGTGCAAATGAGTTGTAAGGAAACGGCTGATGGATAAAGTGTAGGAGACAGATTGTAAGTTAGAACTAAAAGGGCAATATGAATGAGAATACTATATCTATATGTCAGGGAACAGTGGTAAGTACACATGCAAGACATTGAGTTATGGCTTGGGGGACAAAGTTATCTAGTGAACTGTTTAATGAAAGGCACAGTGGAACATCCATGTTTTTAGGTCTTTACAAAAAATGGACAAGATGGGTGCTAGTCTAATCTTCCTGGGGAGAGAGTTCCAGAGTCGGGGGGGGGGGGCACCATCGATAAGGCCCTCTCTCTTGTCCCCACCAACCACTCTTGTGAAGGAGATGGGAGAAAGAAGAGTTCCTCCCCAGAAGTTCTTAGAGCTCACACAGATTCGTTGGGGAAGATGCAATCATGAAGATAGGCAGGTCCCGAACCATTTAGGGCTTTGTAGGTGATAACCTGCACCTTGAATTGGAACTGAAACTTATCGGCAAGCAGTGGAGCTGTTTAAACAGGAGGGTTGACCGCTCCCTGTAATTCGCTCCAGTTAACAATCTGGCCACCAACCTTTGGACCAGCTGCAGTTTCTGAGCTATCTTCAAATGCAACCCCACATAGAGTGTATTACAGTCGTCCAATCTGAAGATTACTGAGGCATGAACCACCAGTAGGATTCTTAGACCCTTCTCAGTCATAGAAATCTGCAAGTCACATTCTCTCATATCTTCCCAAGAGAACCCCTTGATACGTTAGCCTTGGGATCATCAGAAATTGGAAATTATTTGCAGGCAGACAACAGTAAAACTGTACTGTCCAAAGCAATAAGCATCTCAGCAAGCTTTCGTGTGTACATTTAAAGCTGAATCTAAGCATTCTACATTATAGGGGGGAAAAGAACTCTTAAATATATTTCTGACACCTGTCATTTTTTACTCCAGATATTCATTTCTTACAATGTTGGATACATCACTGCATTTTTCATATTCTGGCAAATAATCTGCATAGTGTTCAACATGTAGAGCTACGCTACATCTCTCCTTTTCCCACCAACTCACAGCTTTGTCACTGCTGCCTTGCCTGGTGATTAATCAATGGCTGATGGAAAAGGGGAAGAATTGAAGAAGTATTTGCTGTTTCAACACAGCCAGGTACTTTTTTGCTGCAGTCCTCTGGAGGTGTCATAGATTATAACATTGGTCTGCATCTGGCTACAGGACTCCCCCACCCTTCATCAGCCACAGAATAGCCAAAGGGGAGTGCCATAGCTAAATGTTTTGGTTTTTTTGGAAAGTGGGTGGGTGATTTTTCTCATGGCATAGGGTGGGTTCTGCAGTGGTAAAAAAAAAAAGACATATACAGCCATGAGGAATCTGTATGCCTATGCTTGCCATTAATACAATGTTGGCCTGTCTTGCAACTGCCTCATGTGCTGCTATTCTAATCTGCATTTTGGCTTTCTTGGATTTTCTAATACTTTCTACTTTCTTCCACTCTCCTTAGCACTTTGGCACCTTCTGCTACATTTATTTGAACATGATAGGATGGGCCATGCTGGTGGTTTGCTTATCACTTGTAGAACAGAGGCCGTGTAATTAGCTGAATGAACTCTGGAGCCTGGAATATGTATGGAGTGTAGTTTTCAGAATCCTTCATCCTGAATGCCCACAGTCCATGCTAACTGAAGGATTATGGGTGATATAGTCAAAAAGTGATTTTCCAAACTTTTGAAGTTAATATTATCTTTCTTTATGCATCAACTGAAACTATACAGTATAATGTAAAAAGAGCACTAGCCCCCATACCACTATGACACCCACAATCCTCTGGTCTTGATTTATGCAAGTAACGGGATTGTAGTTCAAACATATTTGTGGGAGTGTATAGTTGGTCTTGTGTGTGGTCTCCATAATTTTTATTTTTATTTTTTTTAAAAAACAAATGAACAAACAAGTGCAATCCTAAAAACAAATCCCAGCTTCATTTTTTTTTTAAAAAAGCACTCACCATTGGACATAAAAGATTCATACTGTGATTCACAAATCACCCTGTCCAATAGCTTTTCCTAAAATGCAGTAAGGAATAAAATATTTTGATTAAAATAATGGAAAACATAATTAAATCTTTTCTGAATTACAGTATAATTAATATATGTGGATTTATCCTAAAACAGGAATGAGAAATGTCTAAGTATGAAAAGAATGGTTTCAGCAGAGAGTTCATAATCATTCTCTTAAATTATTCACTACAGATCAATGAATGTCTAATAAAATATTTCCATATTTATTGGGGATATTAAATCAGTAATTATAGAGACACATGGCCATGAGGTTGCTTATTAAAGAAAAGACAAGATTAAATTGATGTTATGGCTGTCCATTATTTTTGATTCTTTAAATCTGCAGTCTTTCAACATCCCCTTATACTGAGTGGTGAAACATGAGGAACTTTGTCTGCCTTATACTTATAGAAGCCATATTGGCAGACATTTTTCAGGGAATTTCCACAGCCACTGAGCAAAGTAGTTGCAGCTGATAACTCCTATACCAGTAGCATGGTGAATCCACTCAAGCATTTATTTCAAACTTTAAAATTGCTATCCAAGGTAGTAAGCATTTCTTGAAAGTAGAATTCAGTATCCCAGAGAGATCCTTTAAAGTTTGGCCTAAGACCTATTGCTGATTCACCACTCTAGTGAAATTGGAGCCACCAGATACCCCTAAAGCAATGATACAAGCAATGAAAAAACAGCTTTGGTCATTTTTCAATGACACTAGCCTAGTGAAATAAGACAGTAAAAGGTTTAATAGGACAAGATTAGTTTGAGCCTTAGGTGATCTTCATTGTCTCCAGATATTCATTTTTGTTCCTACCTCTTCGTTCAATATAATATTCCCAAACTTTGATCCAATGTGTCAAAAACTTATTTCACTTTACACTTTATGAGAATTCCATTTCCCCCTTGCCCCTTTTAGAAAGTAGTTTACAGTCAGTCTACAGATTTTGTATAACCTGACATACATTCAGTTTATATCAGTAAATGCATGGAATAAGAATCACATAGTAAATTTAAGATGTCCATATGTTAACTTAACAAATATTGGAACATTGAATACATGACAAAACAAAAAAACTTTTGGAAATACATAGGTTCCTGAAGTACAGCAAGTATGATGTATGGTGATACCTGGATATGCATATGCCATTTAGCATAATTTAATTTCTGATTAGGCTTGTGCATTTGGGGTGAATCACTATCTGTTTCTGCTTGCTTGTTTTGGAAGCACCCCATATGCATTTTCCAGCACCTCCCAAAAATGGGTGAACTGCCAAATGGGGTTATTGTTCAGCATCCCCTTGCCAAATGTTTCATTTTGGTCAGACTTTAAAGGATCTCTCTGGCAGCAAGGGGCAGCAAGGGGTTAAAAAAGCACCTCTTACTGGGAAGGGGGACTTCCCATGGCTTCCTGTAGAGAAATGTTTATTATAAAGTGTTTATTATACTGTGTTTAAACTGTATTTATGTTTTACATTGGTTGCCATGGCCTAGCTGTGAGAGATAGGTTGCCATGGTGACAAGGCAGAAGAGGAGGTGGGCGGAGCTTAAGGAGAAAAAGGTTTGAAAGTGACAGTAGTTCAGTCAGGAGGATGAGACCCTGAGAGGAGGAGCAGAGTCAGATAGGACTCTGGAAAAGTAGTTTAGTCAGGAGGAAGAGACCCTGAGAAGAGGCCAGAGTCAGTTAGGGCTCTGTGGTGTGAAGCAGTGTAAATTCAGTTAGTTCTTAGAATTTGTGAATATTTCTTCAGCAAGGGAGCTGAAGGAGAAACCTCGTTAGATTGCTTGAGTTAAAAAGAATCTAACAGAGGGGGTTTTAGGATCGCCAGTAGTGTAAGACTGGAGATCAGTGGTTTGATCCGGTATAGGACAAACAGTGAGAATATTCACAACAAGGAACACTGAAATAATAAAGCACTTCACTGTAGAAGGAGTTTATAAGATTGTAACATCTAAAGCCTGAATGTATCTCAACCAAGCCATATTGTAACCATCAAGCATATGCCAAGCTCAACATCTCAATATTGCAACAATTACGCTTTGTTTAACAATAAACTTGTTCTCTTTGTATTTTAAACCTGCCTCCTCCATTGATTTTACGTTCGGTGCATTCCACTCTACCAAAGTTACCTCACAACGCAAATAGGGATAAACAGAGACTTCAAGACCAGCGTCTCTAAACATATTGGTGGCAGTTTAATTTAATAGCAGTCTAGGAACTTTCTTACATTTTTGGTGGTCCCATTTGGTGGGATTAACGCACGACTTTACTTTTTATTGGTGGCATTGATACGTCTTTACATTTTTGGTGGCAGACGACGGGATTCGTGTAACAACTGATCGAGTGCCTTAAGTTTAATTTAGGAATAAGTTGTGAGGTAAAAGTTGTTGAAACATGGCTACCAGGCGGCAGAGAAAGCTGGCTGAGGAAAGAGAGGGAGACCAAGAAGAAAGTTCGAGCTCTGAAGCAGAAACAGAGTCAGTGCCTATGTCAGAAATGGCTTATAAGTACAAACTAGAGATGAAACGATTGGAACTGGAGATGAAGGCAAAAGAAAGACAAAGAGATAGAGAACAGGAGTTAGAATTGAAGAGAATGGAGTTTGAGCTGCAGAAGCAAAGATTGGCTTTGTCTCAAACATCCAGTGATATTCAGGAAGGGAGATCTGGAGTGGATACCCCATATTTGACAAAGAAATTCCCTAAATTTACCAAGGACGATGATCCAGAGAAATTTCTAATATCTTTTGAGAGATGTTGTCGGGATTTTGGGGTGGCTAAGGAAAAATGGATGACATACCTTAGGCCTCAGATAAGTTTGAAACTTTTGCAGATTTATGGACAGATGCCTGAGGAGTCTTATGGAGACTATGATCTGTTTAAGAAACAGATTCAACAAGAGTTTAGATTGACTCCTGAATATTACAGATTTAAGTTCAGGACATTAAAGAAAGATAAAACACAAAGTTTTGCTCAGGTGGCCTCTAGATTGTCTCAACTGTTCGATAGTTGGATAAGGATGTCTGAGGTGGAAGATTACCAACAGCTGAGAGAACTTTTAAAGCTGGAACAGTTTTTTCAGTTAGTGCCTTATGATATTCGCTGGGTGATTCAAGATCGCAAGCCATCCACTATTGTAGAGGCAGCGGTTATGGCGGATCAAATAACAACCCTGAAAGAAGGATTCAAAAGGGAAGATCTGCCAAGTGACAAAAGAACAAACAGGCAGCCATTTTATCCACAACAAACGCGCCCACAGCCAGAAAAGGGTTCTGACTTAGAAAACACCATCTATAGGAGGCAGAGTGTAACAAGACAAACTGCTCCTGAGGTAAAAAGACGGTGCTTTCAATGTGGAAAATTGGACCATATAAAATATCAATGTCCCCTGTTAAGGAAAGAGAAAACAACCCTCTTTGTGAATAAAATGAAAGAAACACCAAAGGCAGAACCAGATACTGTTTCAAAGGAGAGTTCAGGCTCAGAGCCTCAAGAGAAACAATGTTTGTTCATCTTGTCAGGCAGCCCATCTAAGGATTACTTAGAAACCATTTCTATTGATAACAAAGACAGGAAAGGACTTAGAGATACAGGCTCCAAAGTGTGTATAGTGCACCCCGAAATAATACCTCAGAAATTTCAGCAGCCAACCTCTGAAATAAGATTAAAAGGTTTAGGACCTGCGATACCAACAGCAGTGGTGACTTTGCCAATAGAATATGAAGGATGGAAGGGTATGTGGGATTTTGCAGTCAGTCCTGACATACCATACAAATGTTTAATTGGAAATGATTTGGCTGAGAAGATTGAGAGCTGGAGGATGGCGTGTGAGGAGAAAGAATGTAACAACGAAAGCCCTGAACAAAAAGCCATGTGTTTTGCCATACAACAGGATGGGGATGAGAGTCCGGAAACCAGCGCTACAGTTGCTGAGCTTGTTAAGAGGACGGGAGGAGTTGAAGAGATTCGGCAGGAACAAGGAGCCGATGTTTCTCTTAAACCTCTATTCGCTTTAGCTCAAAACCCCACAGTATCGGCAAAAGAACACCCTCCGAGTTTGTGTTAAAGAATGGTGTCTTATATAGAGAAACCAGAAGTGTGAACTCGACAGAAGGATCAGTAACATGTAGTCAAATTGTAGTGCCTCAAAGTTTTAGAGAACAGCTGATGAGGGTGGCACACGAAAACCCTCAAGGTGGACATTTGGGTGTGAGGAAAACCACGAAGAGAATCACTAAGAACTTTTATTGGCCTGGCATGTTCCAGAGGATCAAAGAGTTTTGCCAGTCTTGTGACATCTGCCAGAGATTGAGTACTGGAAGGGATAAAGTTAAAGCTCCTATGATCCCTATGCCAATAATTGGAGAACCATTTTACAGAGTAGGCATTGACATAGTGGGTCCTCTTTGTAAACCAAGCAGACGTGGTTACCGATACATTTTAACCATGATTGACTACGCCACAAGATATCCAGAGGCTGTAGCTCTGACTAACATCGAGACAACAACAATTGCAAATGCACTGTTATCCATTTGGGGAAGAACTGGTTATCCTAGAGAATTGGTTTCGGATTTGGGAACCCAGTTTACTTCCAGGCTTCTGTCGAAATTGCTTGAGTTATGTGGAATCAGACACCTGACTTCAACAGCTTATCATCCACAGACAAATGGACTAGTTGAAAATATGAACAAGACTTTAGTCAAAATGATAAAGTCTTACAGTCAAGAGAAGCCATACGACTGGGACGTCAAATTGCAACAACTGTTATTCGCCTACAGGACCGTCCCTCATGACAGTACTGGCTACAGTCCATTTGAATTGCTATATGGAAGGAAAGCTCGTGGTCCGTTAGACCTGATAAGAGAATATTGGGAAGAAAGTCCGGCGACAGATCCAGTTCCAGTGTCGGAATATTTAAAAGATCTTCAAGCAACAATGCAGCTAGCTAGAGACATTGCTCAAGAACATTTACTTGCGGCTCAGCAGAGACAAAAAGACTATTATGATTCTACTGCTAAACCAAAGATCTTCAACATCGGAGATGAAGTTATATTTTTATCTCCCAACAAAACCAACAAACTTCAATTGGATTGGTCTGGACCCTGGAAGATCGTCAGAAAGCACAACCACATAAACTATGATATTTTTGATGAACATTCCAATGTAGAAAGAAGAGTCCATGTAAACATGTTAAAGCCTTATGTTGTAAGGTCTGCGAATGTATGTTTTGTTGTTTCAGAAGAGGAATCCGGTCCCTTTTCTTTTTGGGAGGGTGATCGTGAACAGTACAAAAATTTAGATCGGGTAGATACGAACATAGAATTGTCCCAACCACAGAGAAGAGAGGTTGTGGAAGTTTTAAGTAAGAAATGGCATTCTGATGAATGTGGTATGTCAACAAATGAAAATGGTTAGATAATGTGAAAGGTACGAATAACAAATTGTTAAGATGGAGTTTATGTTTACAGGATTTTATATTTGAAATTAAACATGTTTCAGGTAAAAGAAATATAGTTGCGGACGCCTTATCTAGACTTCCATAGGTTAATGGTTTGTATGTATGTGTAATTGAAATGTATTTAACCATAATATGTTTCCCTTTCAGAATTGATGTATATGTATATATTGTTGAATAATATGTGGGATTATTTTTGCCATTCTAGGATTGAGAATGGTCCAAAAATAATTTTTCTGGGGGGGAAGGTGTAGAGAAATGTTTATTATAAAGTGTTTATTATACTGTGTTTAAACTGTATTTATGTTTTACATTGGTTGCCATGGCCTAGCTGTGAGAGATAGGTTGCCATGGTGACAAGGCAGAAGAGGAGGTGGGCGGAGCTTAAGGAGAAAAAGGTTTGAAAGTGACAGTAGTTCAGTCAGGAGGATGAGACCCTGAGAGGAGGAGCAGAGTCAGATAGGACTCTGGAAAAGTAGTTTAGTCAGGAGGAAGAGACCCTGAGAAGAGGCCAGAGTCAGTTAGGGCTCTGTGGTGTGAAGCAGTGTAAATTCAGTTAGTTCTTAGAATTTGTGAATATTTCTTCAGCAAGGGAGCTGAAGGAGAAACCTCGTTAGATTGCTTGAGTTAAAAAGAATCTAACAGAGGGGGTTTTAGGATCGCCAGTAGTGTAAGACTGGAGATCAGTGGTTTGATCCGGTATAGGACAAACAGTGAGAATATTCACAACAAGGAACACTGAAATAATAAAGCACTTCACTGTAGAAGGAGTTTATAAGATTGTAACATCTAAAGCCTGAATGTATCTCAACCAAGCCATATTGTAACCATCAAGCATATGCCAAGCTCAACATCTCAATATTGCAACAATTACGCTTTGTTTAACAATAAACTTGTTCTCTTTGTATTTTAAACCTGCCTCCTCCATTGATTTTACGTTCGGTGCATTCCACTCTACCAAAGTTACCTCACAACGCAAATAGGGATAAACAGAGACTTCAAGACCAGCGTCTCTAAACATATTGGTGGCAGTTTAATTTAATAGCAGTCTAGGAACTTTCTTACATTTTTGGTGGTCCCATTTGGTGGGATTAACGCACGACTTTACTTTTTATTGGTGGCATTGATACGTCTTTACACTTCCCTTCCATATCCTTCATTAAGACCTGAATTTAAAAAAGATTCAGAGTTACCACTATTGCAGGATCCTTTCCCTTTATAGAGGAGGATACAGGGTTTAATGCTTCTTAAAGCTGTTCTACTCTAGAGGAGAGGGAGGACGCAGATTGGCTTTATGGCTCCTGTGGCACTGGGTCTATCTCCCCAAGAGAGAGGCTGAGGGTGGGAGAGAGGGATGGGGAAGTTCCTTGGCTCTTGGCTGTGTGTGCTTAGTCCCCCCCCTCCTTTTACCGATACGAGTTGGATCCCAGGCTGTTGCTGCTGGTAAAGTTTTCCATGTTGGCGGTGGTGGAAGAGGAGGCTGTACCTGGGAGAGTTAAAGATCCCCCCTCTTTTTGGGATTGTTTTTTTTGTCCTTATCCAGGTTCTGTCTCCCCGAGAGAGAGGCTGAGGGAGGGAGGGAGGGGGGGATCTCCTTGGCTGTGTGCGCTTAGCCTTAGCCCCCCCCCCCCTTTGCGGCTGCGAGCTGGAAGCCTGGCTGTTGCTGTTGCTAAAGTTGTCCATGTTGGTGGTGAAAGAGCAGGAGGCCTGACCTGAGAGTGTTAAAGATACCCCTCTTTCTGGGATTGGTTTTTTTAAATTATTCTTTTCCAGGCTACTGCAGCATGGAGATAGAGGCTGAGGGTTGATGATCAATCATGGAATAACAAGACTAGGCCGGGTTAAATAAAAGTCACTTTATTTGATCTACAATCATGTCTAAGTTAATGGGATCTGAAAGGAGCAAGAGGAAGCTAGCTGATGTGGGTCCAGTCTTCCCTTGGATTAAAATTTGAGCCCCAAGGCTAATCCAATAGTTGGGTTGCTCTCTGACCATTGCTTACTGGAAGGTCGATTCAGGATACCATATTAGTGTGTGAGAAAAAAAATCTAGTCTAGCCTCAAGGCTATGCATCCCCCCAGTGCCCAGATCCTAAGACCTTAAAGGTTATTCTATAACCCCACTCTTCAACAAAACAGATGTCAATGGCCCCTTCCACACAGCTGTATAAAGTCCCACATTATTTGCTTTGAACTGGGTTATATGGCAGTGTGGACTTAATAACCCAGTTCAAAGCAGATCTTGTGGATTATTTGCATTGATATTCTAGGTTATATGACTGCGTGGAAGGGCCCAAGGTGTACTTGGAAGTCTAATTATTTCTGAACTACCTGCCATTGATAAGGTACTAGTGTCTGCTTAGTAAATATAACTTAAAATGTAATGTCTTATGTAAACAATTAGGAATTATCACAGCAATCCCATAATGTGTTTCTATCACCCTTTTACTTCTGTAGAATCTGCTGTTTTTGAAAGTCCAAAACATTACTTTTCAATTGCAATTCTGTTAGCTGTTCAAAGATGCCTTTTTGGATCTTCCTTCTCTTGCTTCAACAGCAGCAGTGAATGCATGGTCTCAGGAGGTTCCATCCACTGCAGTGAAAACCTGCTGCAGCAATTGATCATTTTATTAAGCACAACTCTTTTTCATAAAAAATCAGTATATGTTTTCCACTCCTACCTGCCCTTTCTGTAGAAATATCACAGCACCTTTTTCAATTTTTAAATATTGTTCTTGAGGTTTCACACTGTCATTGCAGGCTGAAGGAGAACAAATGACAGTCCTGGATACAACCCTCATTATGTACCCTCATCATCTTCATTTGCATAGCAGGGGCTTCATACCAGGTTATTTCTTTTAACTCGGAACCTTTAAGGATATACTGAAGACAGAGTACCTCTGTGCTGTTTCCTGGAGAAGGATTAGAAGCTAAATTGCATTCTGGGTAAAACACCATACATTCCAACATTTCACAAATAGAAATTGAGACACGTGTGGATAAACAAAATGAGGATGGCAAATGTTATTAATGTGTAAGAATAGCCAAGTGAGGAAAGGCTGCAGAAGTTTTCTTTTGCCTAAGGCTACTAAGAAGGGCAAGATTCTGTTCACCTTTGCTGTGTTAACCGAATGTAAACTATTTCTGTACTTTGAATGCAGTTTACACCTGAAGTAAGCTGATAAAGGAGGAAAATGAAATAAGTATTTTAAAAGCATGCAAAAAACTGGAACAACAGAAGATTTTTCTACTCCTGACAAGGAAAAGATTATGGAATATTGTCTATCCATCCCAGTCCACAATTTAGTGTTCTAGTGATCCAGGAGTTCCAGAGTTGAAGCACAAGGTCATTTTGATAACAGGGACAAAAATGTCATTCATTACCACTTCATCATCACTGTTGTTGCTCAGATCAACTATAATACAATAACAGCCATGAGTGATAGCAACAGCATATTAATTTGAACTATCTCTCTTGCAATGCAATGTAGTTTTGACTTGATTTTGGATGTGCAGCTAAGACATTTTTGCTTTACAAAAGTACTGCTCCTGGTGGAGGCAGACCTATAGAATGGGTTTGTTGAGCTAGATCAACAAATGTATTAGCAGCTTTGGACACTCTTTGTGGGCAGATGTATGGAAACCTTCCTGATGGACCACTGCACTTTTCCACAGTTCCATGGCCTTCATCCCTTTTTACAGAATGAGGAAAAGTCTAGCCCAATGTACTGCCTCTATCTTTTGTTTTCTTGCCAAGATTGGACAGAGAAGAAAAACCAATAGACCAGGGACTTGTCCTAAAACAAGATCCATTTACGAACTCTTTTTGACAGACTACCAGCACAGAGGAAATTGAGAGATAAAGCCAGCATGTCCCTTGAAGAATGCAGCCATTTTAAACTCAGAAACAGCTTATTTCTGCCTCCATTCCTGAACAACCAGCATGTGGCAGCCTTCACAATGGAGTCCAGCCTTTAAAATATAGTTGTATTTTGAAGGCAGCAGCTAGGCTATTTCCCTTGGAGTGAGAGATAGAATTGTACACTACTTTTTTTTCCTGGTCACCTGAAGGTAGGTTTTACTTGTCTCAATTGACAAAAAATATTTTAAAAGAAACTGAATAGATAGGGCAGAAAAACTACGCTGGAAATGCTGCATCAAGTGGATTTTATTTTCCATCTATGGAGTTCACAAAAAATACAGCAATTCTTCATATAACTTTACACCTTGTGGTATCTTGTGTGTGGTGGCAACTAGTAACAATATATAGCTGGAATGTAATAGTGTGTGTCTCTAGACCTCCTCCTTCATCTCCAATTATTGAACGTCTGAAAACTGGTCCAGAGAGTTGGGATTCCCTGGAAGGATTTTTTTGGCCCACAATAGACTGCAACAAGAGGGAAAGAGAAGGAAGATTTTGACTTAATTAGTGTTGTACTGAGAACTATATTATTAGAGATGGAAGTACATCACTGGATCTTTGTCTACATTGAAATATGAAACATGCTTAATAAAAACCAGACCGCTTGATTTCAATGGAGATGACAAGTGTCTCTCAAAATAATCTTCCTGGTTTTATTGTCTAGTGAAATAAAAAGTAGTGAAAAAGTAGATATGTTGATTCCACCCATGATGATTCACATGGTTTCCATGCACAATCAGATATTCAACCCTTGTTTCCCTGTATCCTCATTCACCACTCAAACCACTATACTATGTTTGCTCTCCCTATACCTTTAGGTTTCATCTTCACAGGCCAACTAAGGTAGGACAGGGGTGAATGGACTCTATGTGATTCATGGGACCCATTCATCCTAATTTGCCAAGGCTGCTTAACTAAGCTTTCCGAGGCTCCAAAGCTTGCCTTCACTTTGTAGCTGTTTGAACAGATGAGGTGGTTCCTTTTCAAAACTGGGTGGGAAAGCCCAAATTACAGCAGCCTTCAGCTGTAATTAATATTTCTTGTGTTTGAGGAATTCCTTTTTCTGACTTTCCCACTTGCAAAGTGAGATCTAGGACATTATCACATGGGCAGGGGTAAAGCGGGGACAGCAGGGGAAATTTTGTGGCACTGGAGGGAGCCATCAGGCTCTGTTATCTCCTGTCAATGACTGTAGTCTTTCTTCCCATGACGTTTCTCCATCTGTCCCCACTTCCTCTTTGACTCCTCTGTCTTTTGGGCTCTGCACGCTGCCAGTATGAAGCTCTGCTGGAAGCAGCCTTGCATCATATGATGGGTTCTGGGGGTTCTACATGCCAGCAGCATGCCAGCAGTGCAGAGAAGCAGGAATCTACCTCAATGTGATGAGGTTATAAGGCAATTCCTAGATATTTGTTGCCCTTCTGATGTTTTGCTAACAGATGAAGGACTTATGGGAAAAGTCTGTTTCCACTGCTTGTCTTTAAAAGACATACATACATACATGCACACACAGTTATTTCTTGTTTTTCTGATGTATAATTTTGAAACAGGATTTAATTCTATAGTTTAATTACATTATAGTAGCAAAGTGCAATAGCAGATGTCTTCACTGTGTCTGGCTGTGATCCCCAGGTTGTTCCAGTCAGCTTTCGTATGATATTATTTCTAGCACCCACTTTTTATTTGATAGCCAAGCAGTGCTTCTTTTAAGTCAGAGCACTGTCCAGGGTAACTCCCAAGTATTTTGGTGTGCTGCAATGCTCCAGTGGGAATCCAACCAGACACAATGAAGACAAATGAACTTGCGCTTTGCTACTCTGCTGCTGAATATGCATACCCAGTGTGGAACACATCTCACCACATTAAAATGGTTGATATGGCTCTTCATGAAATATGCCACAATATTACAGGATGTCTAAGCCCTTCACCACTAGAGAAATTATACTACTTAGCAGGTATTGCACTACCTGACATCCACTGGGAAGCAGCAGCCAACAACGAAGGGACCAAGACAGTGACATCTCCAGCCCTTCCTCTGTCTGGATATCAGCCAGCATGCCAATGCCTCAAATCAAATAATAGTAATCTAGTAATCTTTATTTGTACTCTGCCATCCATCGTCTCCCCAAAGGGACTCGGGGCAGATCACAGAAACACTCCAAGTGCCACATGTGCTTGAGAATGAATCAAAACATTCTGGAAGCAGAATTCTGGACTATATATATATATGGCATAGTTTATTATGGCTCTGTTAGGATGTACATAGCAGGGGGCGGTGTGTTTGTGCGTGTGCATGTGTGGTGGTGGTGGCAAAATGAAGTCATTGTCACCCATAAGAATTTTGCTCCCAGTAAATTTTTCCTTCAGTCCTCAAATTTCTAGCTTTCCAGAAAATGGGACACTGAAAATCATTCACACCTGGAGCATGCATATATGTTGTATTCATATAGTGTTGGTCACTTTGGCTGCTCCTTTTCTATGGATGTCTAAACTGTTTTATTAAATAATCAACCTAAATTTTGAGTTATAACTATGCCTGAATCTTTAGGAATGATAAGTTATATTGGAATCAGAATTCCCAATGGAGGGACACCACTTTTGTCGTACTCGGCATAGCTACATCCCAGCCTAAGGTGTTTTCCCCCCATGATTGAGACGATTATCATCATTGTACTGATGTTCTGCCAGCTTTCCATTTTTGGCCCAGGTAAGATCATTTTCTGTCATCCCCAAACTTTTGTGGTTCAAATACTACTCATCAGTTTAAAGGCTGCATAACTGAAATGTCCCATAATATATAGGCAGTTTTTCTCATTGTGCTCTTGAGAATGAATAGAAACAGATTTTCACATGGTGTGTAAATTGCTATACCTGGCAGGCTGACAATTACAAGTATATATATCTGAAGGAAATGGCTTGAAAGAGTCTAGCAGGACCTGAAATATGTGACAGTCTTAGGTTCTTCATGTTATCTGAAAGAGTTTATTGTTGCTGTATGTCATTTTGCTAGGTTAAACAAGCAGTTAAAGCTTCTGTCTAGGGAGAAAACTTTTTTCCCCGCTACACAAACATATGCTACAATCGCAATGGGCATTTCATTCCTGTTTTCTTCTTTTTGACAGAAAATCCCCTTGGAAAATATTTTTCAGTTTTGTTGTTGATTTTGTTTCCTCTTATAATGGCAGGTTTCAGACTCAGTTTTAATTTTCTGTCATAATAAAGGCAATAGAGACTTTCAATAAAATCATGACAGATTTCGAAGTGATGCTCCATCTGCTAGAAGACTGTCACATGGGATATTATACTTCAAGAACACAACATCTCTCGAGAGTCAATGAAGCAATCTTGGGAACCAAAAAATGAAATTCAAGTGTGTATTGCTATATGCTGAACAGTTGTCAGCATTCCTTGCAATAGTTTGTAATACTGGTGCAAAAAGTACTGTGCAAGTTAAGAAAGAAATGTGTAAGATTCCCATATCTGGTAAAAAATATCTGTTTACAGAGAAAAAAAGTGTTGTGGTCTCAGTGGAGATGCAGTGAAATTGATTCTGAAGAGAATGAACTGTCATGCAGTTTACTTTCTTCCAAATGAATGACAGGAAAAAAAAAGTCAAAAAGTGAAACCTGAGTATTATTTCCAGTTCTTTTGTGAACTTTGTGATATCCATCAAAATTAAAATTCTTCACTTGGTTATAGAATGAAAAAACAAAATTATATATGCTAGATGAGTCCTGGGATGGTTTCCACAGACCATCAGCTGCTGTTGTGGTGAGTAGTCACCCTTATGAGATGGCAATGGTGACAAGACACAGGCAGTAAGGAATCAAGGGCCCGTGAACACCACGCAGACAAAGAATGTCTCCAAGCAGCTAACAATTCAAAGGGAACAAATAATAAAATAGAATAATGTTGTTGTCATTGTACAATGAAATTAAATGCTTTCCCCAGCACTTCCCTCCACATCCAACCAGGCTACTTCTATTCAGAGGCATTCACTAATTGACTATGCTATCTTCATGATTACTCACATGTTAATGGGTGGATCCCACCAAACACATACAAATCTAACTTGCTAATTGCACCCTTTATACTTGTTCAAACAAGTATGGTTCTTTTCCCCCATGACATTCCACAGGTATATAAACTCCACTGGGTCCTTGTTGGTTCTCTTGGATATTTCAGTGGCTTTCAATACCATTGATCATTGTCTCCTGCTGGGGTGGCTTTCCAGAATGGGATATGGGGGCACTACTCTGCAGTGGCTCTGCTCCTTCCTGGAGGGTCACACCCAGTCGGTGAAGCTGAGGGACACCTGCTCGGACCCCTGGCAATTGACCTGTGGGGTCCTGCAAAGTTCCACTCTTTCCCCTATGTTTTTGAACAGCTACATGAAATTGCTTGGTGAGGTCATCTGGAGTTTTGTGTAATCTCTATGCAGATGACACTTGACTCTACTACTCTTTTCCACCAAGTTCCAAGGAAGCCTGCTGGATCCTGGACCAGTGCTTGGCTGTTGTGATGGACTTGATGAGGACTAACAAGATTAAGCTCAATCCTGACAAGACAGAAGTCCTCCTGGTCAGTCATCGGGGTATAGGGTGGCAATCTGTGCTCAATGGGGATGCACTCCCCCTGAGGACACAGGTCCGCAGTCTGGGGGTCCTTTTAGACTCAGCACTAATGCTGGATGCTCAAGTGTTGGTAGTGGCCAGGAGGGCTTTTGCAAAATTAAAGCTTGTGTGCCAGCTGCAACCGTACCTCAAGACATATGACCTGGCTACGGTCGTCCATGCCTTTGTTACCTCCAGACTGGATTACTGAAACACACTCTATCTGGGGCTGCCTTTGAAGATGGCCTGGAAATTGCAATTGCTACAAAGGAGCAAGTTATAGGGAGCGGACAACTGGAGCAAGTTATTGGGAGTGGACAACCCCCCTATTAAAACAGCTCCACTGGCTCCCAATAAGTTTCCAGTCCCAATTCAAGGTGCAGGTTATTACCTACAAAGCCCTAAATGGTTTGAGTCCAGCCTATCTTCATGACCGCATCTTTCCCTATGAACCTGTGTGAGCTCTAAGACATGCTGGGGAGGCCCTTCTCTCACTCCCACCTACATCGCAAATGCAGTTGGTGGGGAGAAGGGAGAGGGCCTTGGTGGCGGCGCTCCGGCTCTGGAACTCTCTCCCTAGGGAGATTAGACTAGTACCCACCCTGTCCACTTTTTGTAAAGACCTAAAAATATGGTTGTTCCAATGTGCTTTTGATTAATTGGTTCACTAAATGAATTAGCCTTTTTAGCTATAATTTCTAGTTCTCTAGCCTCATCCTCATTCTTGATTCTTGCACTTTACTATTGTCCCTGCCCTGGAGCAGTACTGTATTAATCTTACCTGTCCCTTTCAGCCTTAATTTATTATCTATCTCTTGCACTTTACCATCAGTCCTTGTTCCAGCAGTTGTATTGCACAAGCCTTCCCTCACCCTTTAATTTGGGAATGTTCATTATGCTCAGCTACTGCTTGTTATATGATGAACTGTTTTTAATTATGTTTTATAATGTGTGTATGTATTTTATTGTTTATATTTCAACTCTCTTTCATTGGGCTTAGTCCCCATGCAAGCCGCCCCGAGTCAATTATTATTATTATTATTATTATTATTATTATTATTATTATTAGCTTTACAATAATCAGATCCTCTGGATATGCCAGCCACAGATGAAGGTGAAATGTCAGGAGAAAAGGCTGCTGGAACATGGCCATACAGCCTGGAAACCACACAACACCCCAGTGACTGCTGTTGTGAAAGTCTTCAACAGAAGGGGACAGACAAGAAGGCAAGCAAAAAAATGTCTTTGAAAACTGTGAAAACTTTCTCACAGCAAGAATAAAACCTCTAACAGCTCTCATTCTTACTTACAAGAACAAGATTAGTGATGAACTAAACCCTTAATCTCAACTACATTTAATTTTAATTTTCTTCACTGTGGTATGTATAATGATTACTCTCCATTTTTCCTGCCCAAAAATCATACCTAGGAATAAAAGGTGATTTTCATAAAATATTACAGCTGGAAGAGATCCCATGAACCATCCAATTCCCTGACATGCAGGAATACATAATCAAAAACCTCCTGACAGATGACCATCTAACATTTATTTAAAAACCTATAATGAAGGAGACTTCATTATACACTGAAGAGTTTTTTCCCCTAAAGTTTAGGTGGAATCTCTTCTGTATTTTGACTCTATTGCTCCAAACAAGCTTGCTCCCTCCTCAGTATGACATCCTTTCAAATATTTAAGCATGGCTAGACTGAAGAAATATGTGAGTGTTTTTGGTAAATGAGCTGAAATGAAAATATCACCCAACCATAGTCTAAAAGCTGTAAGCATATGCAATCTGGTTGTATTCCTGCTTGACTGGCTCAATTAGCCGAAACATTACAGTGTTCTTCCTCATATTATAGAGCATAGGAGAGTTAATATTTCAGTGACTATGAGCTACAAATGCCACCACTTTGTCACTCAATTCATCTCTTTTTTGAAAATGGTTCTTTGACCCTTTATTTTGCAGAGATGCTCCCTATCAGAGAAAATGAAATTGAATTATGATACAAGTAAGAAAATGTATTTGACATGCAAATTTCACTGAAACATTTTCTGCTTCTTTGTCATTATTATAGATGCTATTTCTTGATTGTTTGGCCAAATCTGTGTCAGCCTTTAATTTTTAATCTCCTGATAGCACTCAGGAGTCCTTTTTAGTACATCAGATGTAATAAAAGCTGGATCATGAGTTTAGACAAAGAAGAATTGGTTGGCTGCTTTTTAGAAAACCTTCAGGGTCCTTCAGTTTATATTTCTATGTTAAGTTACTTCCCATGGCACAATTCTTAAAACACATGATCATTAATATCCCTATCCACCCTTTTGTCTGTTAAGATCTCCATCATCTGAAAAATATACCATATCTATACATTTTTATCTACCTATACATAAGTCAGCATAAGGCCAAAAAGATTTAACTGGAGGTAAATACCCAATAATTTGACTACTGTGATACTCCCTGTTACCTCTGTGTGCATCCACCTAAGGGGTAATTGCATTTCCTCAAATATTATATTTAACTGCTTGTTTCAGGCAGTGGGTGACATGAGTAAATCACTCTCTTTTAATGCTTTAAGCTTAATAAAAATATGTTTTTTTCTGGTCCAATGCTTAGAGGCATGAACTAAACTACATGGCTGCAAATCTTTGACTCCATCTAGAGTCAACATCAGAGAAAAATTAAGAAAGAGAAAATAAAGACTATCGGGAAGGGGAGAACCATAAAGAAGCCATTTATGTGCACCAGATAGAGATTTTCAAAGTCAAGAATGAAGCTCAGGCATTAACTCCAAGCCACCTTTGTGAAGCAGGAGGTAAATTCTAAGCTTCTGAAGTCACAGTAGTTCAGTTAGAATAAATCCCAGTCACGCAAACTCATGGACCACAATCCAACATAGAATTCTTCAAGCTTAATTAGAATTAGGTGCATTTAATTCTCTGCTGGTTTAACATCTGAATATACAGTATTAGTCTTGCTGTTATTCATTAATTTTTGAGCTCAGATAGCTTGGACTGCTGAGTGCTGATAAGATAAAGTACTACCTGGAGAGTTACAGTATATGACCACTGCTCATAGCTAAAACATTTCCTACTTCCATTTCCTTGAGAAGGAATAGGTTGAGTTTCTTTAGAATAAATGGGAAAGCCTGGGACAGAGGAAGGGAGTGCTCTGAAAATTTAAGACTCTTTCTTTGTGAGAGAAAACTTACCTTTTTGGAGGTGAGCACCAATCTCCAAGAAAGGTACCATAGTCTCTAATTCTGTATGACATTCCCTAGAACATTAATTTTGTGATTGTCCAGTTCTACCCAAATGACAGCCCTTTCTATATCTGTTTTTTAAAAATATTATGTACATTTAGAAAATCCAAAAAACAATTCTATGAAAAAATTCACAATATTACACCATGAACCATGCAATCCAGAAAGAAAATATATGTGATGTTTTTCGTTCTTCAGATTTGAATGTCGTCTAGGGTTTGAGTGCAGTTATTACACTGGTGCTTTCCTTCTTTCACAAAAATAAAATGTATCGCTCTAAAGGTGAAATTTCAGCATATGCATATGATTTGTTTTACCACTGTATTTCAAAGGAATTCCTCCACTCTCAAAATATATAACCAATACTATATCAGACCAGTGCTCCATATTTTCCAGCATCCTGTTTTCCTGTTTTTGAGAAACTCACAAGTACCCACGACATAAAGATAATATAGCCATCTTGAGCCCTATACTGGGGAAAGGCAAGGCACATATAAAAATAAATAAGTGGAGTACAACCTCCACACCTGTAGGACAAGTATATGCAGTTTCCTTCATCCATGTCCAACAAAATATGTAATCTCTAAGCATTTTCTAGTTCTTCCAGAATTACCCTATGATATTCTTGGGCCAGAGGACAAATTATTCATTTCATAGGATTCTCTATTTCCTTGAGTTTAAGTTGTGTTTCACACCCACCCACCCACACATTCCTATGTAAACAAGTCTAAAAATGGAGTGTATCTTAGAATCAGAGGTGCATCTCAGAAACACTGGGTTATTTAAACTTTTCTGTGTTTTGCAGATACCACTACATGTTTTGGTTTTATACAGGAACCCCACCTTCATGTTTGACTGTTATCATTCCACCCAGCTCTCTCTATTCGATTGTTGAATAAAGTGGCACTCTTTGCAATTGTTGAGCCACCATTATTGCATTTTAGCAGAGCTCAGTCAGCAACAATTAAAAAGTTCTGGTTGTATCCTTGAAACCACCTACATTTAAAAACTGAGTTACTGTATTTCCTTCACTTTGAGCCCTTATTGCACATCTATTATAATAAAAATTGTTAAAAATTCTAAAAAGATATTCTAAAAAATGTATTTTGGTTCCCCTCCCTTCTGACATTTAGGAAACAGATTGGCCTCCTCCCTCCTGACGTTTAGGAAACAACTTAAAATGTGGCTTTTAAAGCAAGCATTCAGGGAATGAGTTGAAGTAGTCAAGATAACTTCAGGATTGGTGCAATGTTGAATGTTCTATGTTTTATGTTTGTCTATGTCCAATGTTGTATAATTTATTAGTTTTAATCAATTGTTATATGCTATTTTAGTCCTGGGATGTATTTTATATTTTGTGAGGCATTGAATCTTGCCATTTACTTTGTTGTGAATTGCTTTGAGCCTCCCAGGGGTTGAGAAAAGTAATAATAATTTTCCTAGAAGCAAAGTTTTTGTTGTTCTCATTGGTACTGAAGTCAGAGTGAGTCTTACATTCAATGGCATCAAAGAATAAATATACCACATGTTATGTTACTTATTCTGTATTTACTGCTAATATGTTTTATTGTAATGAGTTCTACTAATGTTTAAAAGCAAGAATTGGCAACTTGGAAGTCCCTGAACAGACTCAGAAGTGTAGTGGGCAGATCAAAAGACAACCTAGCAAAATGGCACTACCTATAAGAACCTTCCACCTTGTGGCAACGATGGTGCAGAATAGACAACTCTGCAACTGTATGCTTGTCTGCAATGTCCTGCCTCATGTACAAAGGAAGAATTGTTTGAGGCTACAGACAATGCGGTCGCTGTTGCCCTTTTTTGGTCTAAAGATATTTAGTCATTTGTGTTCCTTCTATTTTTTTTACCAGTTTTTAACTAATTTTTACAATGTTTTTGATATGAATTAAATAAAAAATAAAAAATGTTCTACTAATATAGAAGGAGAAAAATCTGGTTTTTGTTCCTAAACCATGTGATTTTTTTCAAAATCTTTATCATATATCCCCTTAGTCCTCATGTAGGACCCAGAATTGTTAGCTTCCCAACACAACAGATGCTCTATTACTTGGCTCATTGTGCTTTCTCTCCTCTGCAGATTTTGCAGTTCTAATGTATTACTTATATTCTACAAACAATGCCTTTTTATGGAGAAAAGAAAAGTCTGCCTTGAGCTGTGATGTAGTCTTTGGAAACTAGAGGTTTAGTTTGACACTACTTTATCTGTCATGGCTCAGTGCTATGGAGTCATGGGATTCCATAGCACTGAGGCACCAGCATTCCTTGACAGAATGCTGGTGCCTCATTCCTTGGTGAGGCACCAGTATTCATTGACAGAAAAAGCAAAACCTACAACTTCCATGATTCCATAACATTGAGCCAATGCAGCTAAAGTGCTATCAAACTGCCTCAAGTCTACAATGTAAATGTACCCTTTGGGGACTGGATGAAAATTTCATGGGGGAGCAACCTCATTTTTTCCTCAATAGTTATACATCTGAAGGGTTCTCATTTGACAAAAAGACCCAGTTAGATGAGAACAAAATGCATGGCTTGTTTATGATTCCTCTGTTCTAAATTCAGTTGATATTCTCAATTGGAGTAGACCTATTTAGTCACTTCTGAAGAAAAAGGTGAATAATTCTGTAAACCTGTTTGGCACAACAGAACTAGGACTTGGATTTAGACCTACAATTGCATGTATTCCCAGAAATGATAATCTTATGTTAACCAATTCATGAAAAATATTTTGAAGAATGACTCAAGATGTATAATGGGATGTTCATTTTTAAGCCATCTGTTAATGATCAGAATATGCAAATATATCTTGATAAAATCACCTGGTTTAAAATCAAGAAAATGTTGCCTATTATATCCAAGAGTGCTCACGTTATGTTTCTGTTGTGTTTTGTTTTTTAAATAAATGATTATGATGTCTCATCATTTTTCTGCAGAGAGAAGAGGAAGATGAAAGCCATTCTTTGTGCTTCTCCAAAAAAAAAGGTCATAAAACATTACTGTTGATTACTTAGGTATTCACCTACATGTTGTTTTTATTGTTCATTAGGTGGTACACATTCCTATTACAGGAAAAAATAAATTGAAAGGAAGGCAAGATTACTGCTACCTTCTCTTCCATGAAATCACCTTTTTAGACTTCTGTCTATTACAATAATAGAAAGAAGCTCAGTGGTTTAATAATACAAAATTTTAGTTCTCATCATATACCAGGAAGGAGTGGCGAGGTGCCACTTTAATCTCATGAAGATAGAGCAGAACCTTCATATTATGTTGTCAGAAACTTTTCTGTGATTTCATGTGCTACACTAATTTTCATGTACTTTTCATGTACTATACTGATTTTCCTAATGATATCTAAAAGGGCTATCATCCTCAATTGAGTTGGGCTATTTTTAACATCACAGCAACATTTGGTTCTTTATTTTGTGTAACTGATTCATCATAGGAGCTACAAATTTCAATGTCAGAAGGAAATATGGATAGGCAATAAATAGCCCATTTTGAAAGTGTGGGAAATAAACAACATTAGAATCCCAACAAAGCTGAAACGCATGATTAACGATAATGGTAACTAATTGCCATGGAATACAGAGTTGCAATCTTAAAAGCAAATAATGATTTATTTTTCTTGCCAAAGGAAGAGCTATAAATAGCAGATGTTGACTTGTACTCCTGAGCCATATAAATGTTCCCCCTATAAAATACACCCTTGACGTTGTAAGTATAAATGCTGATGTATAAGGTGTTGGAAGGTACTGAAAACAAGAGGCAAAATATGTTAAGATCATACAGAAAAAGAAAAGAGAAGTGACAGGAGTACATTTGGTATCAGATGTTGTTTTTATTGTTGTGCAGTTGGTCTGGTGGGACCTACTCTCCCCTTTTTTTGTCCATTTCAGGCCCAAGAAAGAGGATAGTAAAATTTAAACCCTATTATAAAAAGCAAAGTAACTCTTCTTAGGATGTGGAGGAAGGAGAAATTATGTTGCTGCTTCTTATGGCATTTAAATTTTTACTGCCTTTAGTCTTGGTCCCCACATGACTAGAAAGGCATGTGAGAAAAGCATACAAAATCTTGGAAAACAACTAATGTAATGTTATGGAGGACTGTATTTGTGACAGTGGATGTTTCCACTCTCATATGGAGCACAACTTCTGGGGATACAGTTTTTCATCCAGCCTCTATGCGGTTTTAATATGATTAAAGAAGAAAGCAGAGTAACTTCTTATGGCATCTTATGGCTTTAGGGGCTTCACCCCCCCCCCAAATTCTCAGGGTGGTCTGCAAGAAGTCCTTGTTTAAACTTATGTTTATTCATATAATGATCTTATTTATTTATTTATTTACTTTATTTGTATACCACAGTTTCTCAGCCCGTAGCCGACTCAACGCAGTTAACAACAAGAGCAAAAATTCAGTGCTAACAACATACACTATTTAAAAACAATTAACACCATAGTATACTAAGTAATTAACATCAATAAACAACACATTAACATCTCGTAACTAAAATCGTGATCCAACTCGTCCGTTTTCCTATATTCATTATATTCATTGCACTGCTTATCCGAACACCTGTTCAAATAGCCAGGTTTTCAGTTTTCTTCAAAACACCATTAACGAGGGGGCTGATCTAATGTCCATGGGAAGGGCGTTCCACAGCCAAGGGGCCACCACTGAGAAGACCCTGTCCCTCATCCCCGCCAAACGTGCCTGTGATGCAGGCGGGATCGAGAGCAGGGCCTCCCCAGAGGATCTTAAAGTCCTGGTGGGTTCATAGGCGGAGATGCGTTCGGATAGGTAACTCGGGCCAGAACCGTTTAGGGCTTTATAGGCCAATGCCAGCACTTTGAATTGTGCCCGGTAGCAAATTGGTAGCCAGTGGAGCTGGTGCAGCAGAGGAGTTGTATGCTCCCTGCGCTCCGCTCCTGTTAGTATCATGGCTGCCGAACGTTGAACCAATTGAAGCTTCCGAGCCGTCTTCAAAGGCAACCCCACGTAGAGAGCATTGCAGTAGTCTAAACGGGATGTAACCAGAGCGTGGGCTACCGTGGCCAAGTCAGACTTCCCAAGGTACGGGCGCAGCTGGCGCACAAGCTTTAACTGTGCAAATGCTCCCCTGGTCACCGCCGAAACCTGGGGTTCCAGGCTTAGCGATGAGTCCAGGATCACACCCAAGCTGCGAACCTGCGTCTTCAGGGGGAATGCAACCCCATCCAACACAGGCTGTAACCCTATACCCTGTTCGGCCTTACGACTAACCAGGAGTACCTCTGTCTTGTCTGGATTCAGTTTCAATTTGTTCACCCTCATGCAAACCGTCACAGCGGCCAAGCACTGGTTCAGGACCTGGACAGCCTCCTTAGTAGTAGGTGGAAAGGAGTGACAGAGTTGGACATCATCCGCGTACAGATGACACCGCACCCCGAAACTCCGGATGATCTCCCCCAGCGGCTTCATGTAGATGTTAAACAACATGGGAGACAATATTGAGCCCTGAGGAACCCCACAAGACAAAGGTTGTGGTGTTGAACAGGTGTCTCCCAGTAACGCCTTCTGAGATCGGCCCTCTAGGAATGACCGGAGCCACTGCAAAACAGTACCTCCAAGACCCATCCCCGCGAGGCGTCCCAGAAGGATACCATGGTTGACGGTATCGAAGGCCGCTGAGAGGTCCAGCAGCACCAACAGGGACACACTCCCCCTGTCGAGCTCCCGGCACAGATCATCCACTAAGGCGACCAAGGCTGTCTCAGTACCATGTCCTGGCCTAAAGCCAGACTGTGCCGGGTCTAGATAATCCGTGTCTACCAAGAATACCTGGAGTTGTGAGGCCACCACACGTTCCAGGACTTTGCCCAAAAAGGGGAGATTGGAAACTGGCCGAAAGTTGTCGAATTTAGTGGGGTCCAGTGATGGTTTTTTCAACAGCGGTTTTATTATAGCTTGTTTTAAGCTCGCTGGAATTTTGCCTTCCCGAAGGGAAGCATTAACCACCACCTTAACCCACTCAGCCAATCCCACTCTGGCCTCCTTTAGAAGCCAGGATGGGCAGGGGTCTAGGATGCATGTGGTTGGCTACATTCCTCCAAGTATCTTGTCCACATCCTCGGGTTTCACCAATTGAAATGAATCCATCAAAACTGGACAAGCAGGTGCTCGTGTTACATCCTCAGAGACTGCCGTTAATATGGTATCCAGACCAGAACGGATCAAAGCGACTTTGTCTGCAAAGAACTGAGCAAAAGCTTCACAGCGAGCTGCCGAGTTGCCAGGGCTCCCATCCTGAATGGTGGGTTTTAAAAGGCCTCTGACAACTCGGAACAGTTCAGCCGGACGGTTCTTTGCAGACGCAATAGTGGCCACCATGCTCAATATATCCCATATGCATGGGGGTATTGGGATAATGATACAAACGGTTTGCTAGGGTAGATCCTCTCTCACTCAGACTCAGCCCCCCCCCCCCGAATCAAAATCCTGGCGAGGGGCCTGGTGCTCATGTTCAGTTACACAATTTGTCCTTATAGTGACTGTCAACAAAAGTGGGCTGTGTTTACGAGAGGTGCATAAAAATGACATATTTATGTGAAAATGTAATAAATAAAATCACAGTGTGTATATTGAATAGTTCTGATGCAAAAAAGGTAGTTCATAGTGTTTACCTTTGTAACTGAACTGTCTGAAAAGGATACCACCACTTCAGCTTTTGTCATCCTTGCTGCTGGCCCCTTGGTTAACTCCTTTGCTGTCTGGATTGCATTAAAAGTAACATTCAGCCAAATGCTTGAGAGATGGGAGTTCAGAGTGTGGCTGCATTCGTTGGAAAATCTGGGGAGCTGCAGCACAAAAAGGTAACTTCTTCAACCTGTAAGAGAGATGCAATTCCCCATAGTGCAAGTGGCCAGCTATGTGTTCCTTCCCTAGAGGAACTCGTAGAAATTACAGTAAAGAATGAGCAAGATGGGGGCACACTGACATAGTCCTCTAGTACATCATTCATGAAGATGAGCTTGCATTTGTAGTGAAGCTCTTTTGTATTGTTTCTATCTTCAGCTTCATGTTAGGACTTCTATGTTCTGCTCATATGCTTTGTCTAGTTTGCACATCAGAATACAAAATGCCATTTGCTTTGACATCTCTGTGTGAAATTTGGAGTAAAATGTCATTTACGTAGAAAACTCAAGTGTGTTTGCAAATAATTCATTTCCTGCTCTTTTACATATGTGCATTTATTGATTTAGATCTCTATTTTGTCCTGAGATTAAAGTGGATTACAGTTTTTTTCCCTCTCTCTCTCTTTCTCTGTAGTGGTGGTGGGTGAAGCTGCAATGCAGAAAAGGTTAGTTTATGATGTACCATATACAACGGATTCATCATCACATTGAGATATGACTAAGCTCCAATTATTATTGGACCTGGATAAGAAAGAGGGAACATCTGCCAATACTGTGCATGGATGCTACTATTGTTAGCAAATGTGGGAAATTCGGTCAAGCAAAATTATCAAATTGCTGAGGCAGAAGCTGAATGAAGACCAGTTCCTTCCATCCCGCCCCCACATATATACACAAGGTGTAGCAGAGGGGAAAAATAAGTTTAGTGTTCTTTGAAAAACACATAAAAACAGATTTATTTATAATGTACACATTCATATAAAGCAATAGGCTAATGAGGGAGAGGCGGGGAGTGAAAAAATATTGGGGTGATTTAGGTTGTGTGCAGTTGTGCAAAAAGCAAGCACAAGATGTCATCAGAAGGCAATAACTACTAGGCCTGGGTAACAACGGAAAAATTTGTTTCTAAAATCGATTCGTTTTTTGGGGTTTTTTGCATTTCATTATTTAAAATAATTACAAAATTTTCCTTTTTAAAAGTTTGATATTTACGAAATTTCATTAATATTAACGAATCAATTTGTTAAAATGGCGGAAAATAATAGTTTTAAATAATAGTTTTAACCTCGGAGAAGGAAAGAGGGGGGAAAGAGAGAGAGAGGAGGGGTGAAATCTCTATTCTGGTTTGACAATGCTTCTCAATAATAATAATAATAATAATAATAATAATAATAATAATAACAAACCACTTTCTGCCTTCGTGCATGTAAGGCACAGTGAAAGCAGTACTGAAAGATGGCCATCCATTCTTAATAATAATAATAATAATAAATAATATAATAAATATAATAGTTTTAACCTGGAGAAGGAAAGAGGGGGGAAAGAGAGAGAGAGGAGGGGTGAGATCTCTATTCTGGTTTGACAATGCTTCTCAATAATAATAATAATAATAATAATAATAATAATAACAACAACAAACCACTTTCTGCCTTCGTGCATGTAAGGCACAGTGAAAGCAGTACTGAAAGATGGCCATCCATTCTTAATAATAATAATAATAATAAATAATATAATAAATATAATAGTTTTAAACTGGAGAAGGAAAGAGGGGGGAAAGAGAGAGAGAGGAGGGGTGAGATCTCTATTCTGGTTTGACAATGCTTCTCAATAATAATAATAATAATAACAAACCACTTTCTGCCTTCGTGCATGTAAGGCACAGTGAAAGCAGTACTGAAAGATGGCCATCCATTCTTAATAATAATAATAATAAATATAATAAATATAATAAATATAATAGTTTTAACCTGGAGAAGGAAAGAGGGGGGAAAGAGAGAGAGAGGAGGGGTGAGATCTCTATTCTGGTTTGACAATGCTTCTCAATAATAATAATAATAATAATAATAATAATAATAATAATAACAAACCACTTTCTGCCTTCGTGCATGTAAGGCACAGTGAAAGCAGTACTGAAAGATGGCCATCCATTCTTAATAATAATAATAAATATAATAAATATAATAGTTTTAACCTGGAGAAGGAAAGAGGTTAGGCAGGCAACAGGTCTCTGAGTGCTGCACTGCTGTGTCTCTTTGCCCAATGCACGCAGGCCAGAGTGAGGAACGAGGTGAGGTGACGACAGGAGGAGAGGAGAATTTGATCCACTTAAGCAGAGACCAGGGACCCGGAAGTGGGGTAAATGCCGACCGCTTGCAACCAGGGAGAGGGGAGGGAAACAACTAAAAAACTTGCACCAGACATACGGAAATAATAACGAAACAATTACAAAACAATTACGAAATAGATTTAAAAATTCGTTTCGTTTTTTAGTTGCTCCTGAATGGTTTGTTATCGCTTCGTTTACCCAAAAAATAACGAATTATTAACGAATTACGAAATTAATGAACGAAACTGCCCAGCCCTAATAACTACAGATGTACAAATGTTGTTAATTCTAACAGTTGTTTTTCTATATAAGGAATGATTCAAGAGAATGAGCCTATGTTTGTACATACAAACCTATATACTCCAGTATTTTCATTACTGTATGTTATTCAGAGTTAATTAGTTATTTATTTAAGCCAGAAGTACCAAAAGCTGTGGTGGTGAGATACCAATTAAGTAATTTAAAATCTGACTACCAAGTAGGAGATATCTCAAAGCAACTACTAACCCTTTCAGACTGCTACAGAGTACTTCATCACTTTTCTCGAGGCTTAAAATTCTGTTTATAGTCACCTACTGACTTTACTTGATAGTCATATGAGTAACTAGTAATCCTTTGTGGGGTTCTTGTGAGTTTATGGACATTTCTTTCCATTCCAAAATGACTTTCCAAGTAATAGAGAGAAGTAAAACCAGGAACACACAGCCAATTTATTGTGATTTTTAAAAGAAATCCTAAAGTACCCTTAAGGGTGTATTATATATGTGTATAAGTGAGTCAAAGGCAAGTTTTGGTGTCAAAGTTACAGATTTTAATAAGTCAAAGGGAGAGAGGGGAAGTGTCAGTGCCATTTTGGGACAAGTTGCACCTAGCGATCACAATTTTCCACCGTGAGTTGCCTCCGGGCTGAGAACAGTGGTATAGAAGTAAAGTAAATAAAGTAAATAAATAAATTTTCCCACCCAGGTTTAAACAAAGCCAATAGCAGAGAAGAGTGGTCAGTGCTTCTTTTAGGAACTCCAGGGACCTGGAGTGTCTCATCACACTTTGCCTCCACCCCCACCCCAGTAACATTTCAGGGGCTAGAGAATGGCAGAAGGGGCACTCAAGTGTGATGGAAAGAGAATGGTGGAGGAATCGCTTCCCCTCATGAGACAGAGGGAAGCATGAAAATAGTGGAAAAATGTTGAAAATAGCAATAAATGTACCTATATCATGGGCACTGCTCATGATGTAGAAATTTGTGGCGGTCGATGGGAATCCCACAAAAATGCCAAAAGGGGCATGGCTAGCCATGTGTCATGTGAAGGGACATGCCGGTGGCTGTAAAACTGGTTAAAAGACATGAGCCCAGCATTAAATTACTAAAAAAGAAAACCCATCTGATGAGGTTGCAGGATTAAATAATCCCTCATCTTTCACCACTCTACAAGGAGAAAGAGATGGTTTCTTCTTTTTGATAAGTTAAGGTACAGTACTCACACTGGTCAAGGGATATGTCAATCTGGGTTTCTTGGGTCAATTTTCGACTGACATTTCTAGACTTATACATGAGTATATATAGTAAGCTGTGACTGTGGACCTTTGTCCATGATACCATTGAACTATAATAAAAAAAAGGGATAGACTTTTAGTATATTATATATTTTCCCCAGTTGCACAGTATTAAGGACAAAGAAATTAAGGTGTGACATTATTGCTGCAAAAGCTGTTGTGTTCTTTTAGAGGAAAAGCTCATGATGACTCATATTGCCACAATCGGCCTTATCTTGTTGTCTTTCTGTTTCTGCTCTGCTCCCCTCCCTACTTCTTAACCTTCTACATAAAACTAATCAAAACATCATGTTCACAAGATTCTTTAAACAGGTAGGAAATTAGCACAAAAGCAAACAGCCTGAAGGATAGCTGCCAGCAAATCTCCTTAGAAACGCTCTTACTCATAGAGTATTCTGTTGTGTTGTGTTCACAGGCATACGTGACATTTGCTGATACATATGTTCTCGGATGTGATGTCCTTGTCCTTCTTCCCATTCTTCTTCTCTTTCCAGTACATTTTGTTCTAAAAAAGAATCTCTTTTGGGTTGCTGTGAGTTTTCCAGTCTGTATAGCATGAAAGCCTTCCAGAACAAAGAATCTCTTTTATTTTAATACTTGTTTTGATTATTATTATAGGCCAGGAGTGCAGGACACTTGCAAAAATTGTGGGGAACCCTCCCTCCCCCCCCCCAAAAAAAACCTTGCTATTTTTTAGTCTGAGATAACATTTTTCCAGGAATCTCTAGGTCTTCTAGTACAACACTATAGTCAACATCCACTAATATAGAATTGATTATAGAATTGCACTGGATGACCTAGAGATTCCTAGGAAGTTACCACCTATCTGAGTCCTTCAGGATTACTCCATGGTCACCTTCCTATAGAGAATAATTGAAGACCCTAGATATTCCTAGACAGAACATTTTAATCAAATCTGCATATCACCAAATTTTCAAATATGGAAGGCCAACTATACTTTAAGTACTTTTTTCATATTAATTCTCTCCCAGTTCTGTTTTGGAGAATCTAACAGAGATTTGGGGATGGAAATAATGTATGAAAATATTTACTCAGTGGTAGAAAGAATAATTTCATAAGAATCAGGAAACTCTGATAAAGAGAACCCAATAGCACCAGGAATCTTCCATTTCAAGACTTTCATGCATGATAAACACTTTTTCATAGAAAACTGCATTTTCTGCACGGGGCCTTTTTTGTATATATGATAATCTTCTCATATATACAAAATGTTTCTTAAAGTAAAACAAGATTCCTATACAGACAATGAATAGGGGGAAAGTCCATGTGGATGTTAGCACAGAAAGGTTCAGAACGGTTAAATAATATTTGAAAATTGCTTTGTTTCCAAGGGTGTTCTCACAGCAGGAACAAAATTGCTAAAATTACTCATTGCTTCCTTTGAGAATGAAATTAGTGGCTTACATCTCTACTTTGAAGCAGGTGTAGCAATAAGCTCTGTAGGTAGTGAATTCAAATGTGAAGATGACAAATGAAGCTCTGTCTGAAGAAGTTGCTGCCTTTGGCACTAGCAGATATGGGAGCTGTTGTTTAGAACAATCACAAAAAACTGTTTTAAGTAAAGAGAAATATTTGATGAAAGGAAATGTATATTTGGAAGAGAGGAAAAGCACTGGATTTGGTATTTCTGGCTATATGACAGGAGAAGAGGTATGATAAAATGTCAGGTCAGTTTGAAGAATCTGCAAAGAATGAAACAGAACAGTAAACAGAAAGAAGAGATACTCGAGGGGACCCTTATGACTTGTCTTAACTTCTACTTAACCACTTGTGCAAGCATACTTCCTTCTTTTTGGACTTGCAACATTTGTGAGATGGTGGAGATTAAGTATGAAAATATCTAAATAGTGCCATATATTTTCTTTAAATTTGCCAATAGAAACAAACAGGAACAACTGAACTGCGATGAGTGGCATTCATCTGGTTTAAGCCCCAAATATGTTGTTTCCCCAAAATGAACCCAGTGCAAATTGATCTCCCCGTATCTTCCCACTCCACTTCTCTGCTTATAAAATTCACTTTAGTCATAGCAGAACGATGTTGCCTTGTGGTGGTTGCCAGATTGGACATTTCTAAAGCCAAAGTTTGTAAGTTTTTATTATTTCAGTTCTCCAGCAAAGGATCACCGCCTTGTTGTGGCGCTGGAGCTTGAGCACCTCAATGATGTCATGAGTGAAACCGTGAAGGGCCACCCAAGACGGGACGGTCGTGGCAGAGAGGTCAGACCAAGTGTGATCCCTGGGGAAGGCAATGGCAAACCACCCCAGTATCCTTGCCAAGAAAACTAAATGGACTAGTACAACCAGAGATATGTTGGTATGCCATTGGAAGATGGGACTCCCAGGTCGGAAGATGGCCAAAATGCTACTGGGGAGGAGCACAGGATAAGTTCAACTAGCCCCAGATGTGATGACGCAGCTAGCTCAAAGCCGAAAGGAAGGCTAGCGGCCGACGGTACTGGAGGTGAATGACGAATCCGATGCTCTAAAGATCAACACACCATAGGAACCTGGAATATAAGATCTATGAGCCAGGGCAAATTGGATGTTGTTATTGGTGAGATGTCAAGACTAAAGATAGACATTCTGGGGGTCAGCGAACTGAAATGGACTGGAATGGGCCACTTCACATCAGGCCTGCGGGGACGCAGGCTGATAGAATTTTGCCAGGAAAACTCGCTGTGTATAACAAACACTCTCTTCCAACAACCTAAAAGATGGCTTTATACATGGACTTCACCAGATGGTCAACACCGAAATCAGATTGACTACATCCTTTGCAGCCAAAGGTGGCGGGCATCTATCCAGTCGGTGAAAACAAGACCTGGGGCTGACTGTAGCTCAGATCACGAACTTCTTATTGCTCAATTTAGAATAAAACTAAAGAGATCAGGGAAAATACACAGACCAGTTAGATATGATCTCACTAACATTCCTAGCGAATATACAGTGGAAGTGAAGAACAGATTTGAAGGACTAGATTTAGTAAACAGAGTCTTAGAAGAACTATGGACAGAAGTCCGCGACATTGTCCAGGAGGCGGCAACAAAGTACGTCCCAAAGAAAAAGAAAACCAAGAAGGCAAAATGGTTGTCTGCTGAGACACTGGAAGTAGCCCAAGAAAGGAGGAAAGCAAAAGGAAACAGGGATAAGGGGAGATATGCCCAGTTAAATGCGCAATTCCAGAGGTTAGCCAGAAGAGATAAGGAACTATTTTTAAATAAGCAATGCATGGAAGTGGAAGAAGACAACAGAATAGGAAGGACAAGAGACCTCTTCCAGAAAATTAGAAACATTGGAGGTAAATTTCAGGCAAAAAATGGTATGATAAGAAACAAAGATGGCAGGGACCTAACAGAAGCTGAAGAGATCAAGAGAAGGTGGCGAGACTATACAGAAGATCTGTATAGGAAGGATAATAATATCAAGGATAGTTTTGATGGTGTGGTGAATGAATTAGAACCAGACATCCTGAGGAGTGAGGTGGAATGGGCCTTAAGAAGCATTGCTAACAACAAGGCAGCAGGAGACGACGGGATCCCAGCTGAACTGTTTAAAATCTTAAAAGATGATGCTGTCAAGGTGATGCATGCCATATGCCAGCAAATATGGAAAACACAAGAATGGCCATCAGACTGGAAAAAATCAACTTATATCCCCATACCAAAAAAGGGAAATGCGAAAGACTGCTCAAACTTCCGTACAGTGGCCCTTATTTCTCATGCCAGTAAGGTAATGCTCAAGATCCTGCAAGGAAGACTCCAGCAATACATAGAGCGAGAGTTGCCAGATGTTCAAGTTGGGTTTAGAAAAGGCAGAGGAACGAGAGACCAGACTGCCAATATCCGCTGGATAATGGAGAAAGGCAGGGAGTTTCAGAAAAACATCTATTTCTGCTTCATTGACTATTCTAAAGCCTTTGACTGTGTGGATCATAATAAATTGTGGCAAGTTCTTGGTGGGATGGGCATACCAAGCCACCTTGTCTCTCTCCTGAGGAATCTGTACAAGGACCAAGTAGCAGCAGTCAGAACTGACCACGGAACAACAGACTGGTTCAAGATTGGGAAAGGCGTACGGCAAGGCTGCATACTCTCACCCAACCTTTTTAACTTGTATGCAGAACACATCATGCGATGTGCGGGGCTTGATGAATGCAAAGCTGGGGTGAAAATTGCTGGAAGAAACATTAACAACCTCAGATATGCAGATGACACCACTCTGATGGCCGAAAGCGAGGAGGAGCTGAGGAGCCTTCTAATCAAGGTGAAAGAAGAAAGCGCAAAAGCCGGGTTGCAGCTAAACATCAACAAAACCAAGATTATGGCAACAAGAATGATTGACAACTGGAAAATAGAGGGAGAAAATGTGGAGGCCGTGACAGACTTTGTATTTCTAGGCGCAAAGATTACTGCAGATGCAGACTGTGGCCAGGAAATCAGAAGACGCTTACTTCTTGGGAGGAGAGCAATGTCCAGTCTCGATAAAATAGTAAAGAGTAGAGACATCACACATTGGCAACAAAGATCCGCCTAGTCAAAGCCATGGTATTCCCTGTAGTAACCTACGGATGTGAGAACTGGACTTTAGGGAAGGCTGAGCGAAGGAAGATAGATGCTTTTGAGCTGTGGTGTTGGAGGAAAGTTCTGAGAGTGCCTTGGACTGCGAGAAGATCCAACCAGTCCATCCTCCAGGAAATAAAGCCTGGCTGCTCACTGGAAGGAAGGATACGAGAGACAAAGTTGAAGTACTCCACATCATGAGGAGACAGCAAAGCCTAGAGAAGACAATTATGCTGGGGAAAGTGGAAGGCAAAAGGAAGAGGGGCCGACCAAGGGCAAGATGGATGGATGGCTTCCTTGAAGTGACTGGACTGACCTTGAAGGAGCTGGGGGTGGTGATGGCCGACAGGGAGCTCTGGCGTGGGCTGGTCCATGAGGTCACGAAGAGTCAGAGACAACTGAACGAATGAACAACATTATTTCAGTTAACTTTGGGGATGGTTGTGCAATGCATGATTGCAGCAGGATCTACAGATGTTCAGAGCTATGGGTTCCACATTTGAACATTGAAAGTCCCATTCAGTGAATTGCTGAACAGTAAGTCAGCATGTAGTTCCATTAATTTGTTAGGGTTTCCAATTTTTTTTCTATGCCAGACACAACAATTTCAGAAGCCTACATGAGTTTTTACTGTGATGGCAGCCACAGGTAATCTCTGTTATTGTTTGTTTAGTAGATTGTGAGCATTTTTCCTACAGATGTTTTTGATCTCAGCTCTCAGAAATACCATCTAGCATTGCTAGAAAGTTTGGAGTACCAATAGTTAGGCATTGGCATTGTTAAATTTGGAGATGG